>NW_023270854.1:34966160-35014117 GCF_011800145.1 Mirounga leonina | reverse complement strand
CTGACGGGGACACAGTCACGGGAGCTGACGTCCATCCCCTGACGGGGTCACAGTCATGGGAGCTGACGTCCATCCCCTGAAGGGAACACAACCCATCTGCAATAGACTGCTTCCAAACAAGACAAAGGCCACTGGGACTGCCACACTGTGGCCCCCAGAACTAGTGTGCCGTCCCCAGAGGGAACAAGGCCACAGAGTGGCAGAGCTGGACAGGGCCCTGGATAACACCTAGGTGCCACCTCTTTTCAGATGAGGAAGCTGGAGCAAAGAGGTTGCTCTAAGACACACAGTGGCAGCCTCTCGGGTCTTGACTTCCCAATCTGATAACCCCTGGCTCCTGCCTCCCTGCTCTTTCCAAATGTGAGTGTCTGTGTCTGCAGGTGTGGGGAGCACCTGGGGTTCTGGGGAGTGGGAGTATGACACCCCAGAAGGGCTGGGCAACAGAAGGTAAGCACCAGTCCTCAGCCCTGCCTGGACCCAGAGAGGGCAACTCTGTTCTCTGTGCCCTGTGTCCTCCCACTGCCAGGGACTGGGCAGAGTCTACAGCACCCCCCAAATAATGCATGGGAAAAGTACCCAGTTCTGTGTTAAGCGAAGGTGTTCATGGCCATCTTAGAGAAGGGCCTGGGTCAGAGCACCTGACCTCCCTCCTGGGTCCACCCTCTGGTGGCTCCTTCAGCAAGCATTTGCTGAGCACCTACTGCAAGAGAGGACAGCCAGGAAATAGCTCTGGACTGCGCACCAGAGGGGCCAACAGGGGAGGTGGGGACTGTTTACATCCTGAAGGCTTCCAGGAGGAGGGGGGCTGGAGTTACGCTGTTCAGGGGACAGGTGCGGGGCGGGGGGGCGGTGGCGCTCCAGGCCCACCGCAGAATCTGAGCAAAGTCTGAGAGGTGGGAGGGACCCCTTCGGCTGCTCTTGTCACCCATTCAGAGGGGTCCCTGCATGGCACAAGGCTTGCAATAGGGGGACCTGCTCAAGTTCAAGGCCTTGTTGGTCAAGTTCAAGTTCAGGGCCTGCTGCGCCTCCACCAGCACACACCTCTCCCATTCCTCTGGCCCCTCGAGTCTTTTTTATTTTCCCAGAACCTCAGTCTAAATAAACTTCAATTTCCCAACCTCTAAGAAGCACTGGGAGCCACCCCTAGGAGCCATAGGTAGGTGGATAGGTGCTTATGAAAAGGCAGTGGCATCTGGTTGCCAGAATCTTAGGCTTTTTCCAGTCCCTCTGAGAGAGAGAGAGAGAGAGAGAGAGAGAGAGAGAGAGAGACGCCTGCACTCCTTCACTCCCGACATCAGGGCAGAATGGGGCTCGGGCTGGAAGGAGGGCCCAGAAAACACAGAAGCCAGATAGCAAAGGCAGGCCCTTCCATAAGATATCTCAGGCTGGTGCCTGGGCCGGGGGGAGGGCCAATGTGCAGGGAGCATCTCCGGGGCTCTGCAGGGGGAGGGGGCCCTGATGGGGGCGGAGGTGGGTGGCAGCAGAGCCACTTGACTTGCCAAATGCCAGCACCCTAGCGCTAATGCTCAAATTCCAGTTTAATTTCCAAAATTCGATTCGCTCATTACCACCGGCATTAAACAATATTTCCTGCTTAAGGAGAGACGGCACTGTGGGCGAGTGTTCAGATGGTTAATGCCTTTTATTGCCACAGTAGACTTTTACTGTTCTCTTCCCTCTGGCTGCTGAGGGAGGATTTGTGGGGGACGGGAATTGGGGAGAACCCCAGGGCCAGGGGCCAGGGTGGAGAATAGTGGCTTTGAGGTCTGTGGTGGGTGGGGAGGGCAGAGGAGTTAGCGGGGGGCCTGACTGCTGGGGGGGGATACAGGGCCAGGTAGCAAGAGACACTTTCCTTTGGGTCCCTGGAGACTCAAAGACAGCAGTTTGTTAGTGAGGAAAAAATGCCAGACGTTCACAATCACTGAGCCAGAGGTCTTCCCTCCTGCTCTGCAGGCTCTGGACCCCAAGGTGCTCTGGCTCGGGCCAGAGCTGGGAGCCTGGGGTGCCCCACGTGCCTGCCTCAGCTGTTGGCAGAACCTGGAGCCCTGGGGACCATCCCATGCAGGGCCCTCAGGCATCTCTCAGGCTGTTTGCTTTGGGACCAGGGGACTTCCCAGGGTTCTTCCCGGATTCCAGACCCATCTGCTCTCCATGGAGATGACCTCAGTGCTCCAGGGCCCACAGGCAGTGAGTCTGAGGGGAAAAGGCTTACTCCTGTTCCCTAACTTCACTGAGGATCAGGAGGATCTGCAATCGAAGGGACAGGAAAGGCACACCGACTCCACCAGAGGGGCTGGGGGTGGGGGTGGGGGCGGGGGGAGACATCTTCCAGGCAATAACTGAGGCTGTTTGTCAAACCAACCTTAGGCAAGTCACGTACCTCCTTGGGCCCCCGTTTCCTCATCTTTTAGAGGGAGAGAATAGCTGTGTCCACCGTTTCAGGCTGTTAGAAGTTAAACGAGCTGAATGCACAGGGTTTTAGCACAGTGCCTGGCACAGAGTGAATGCTCAGTAAATGCACCCATCGTGCCAGTTACAGCCCTTACTGCTGCTCACCCATAGGGGTGCCGACTGGTGGGGTGAGGATGCCCACCCCCACCCTTATCCCCAGGGGTGTGAACCCCCACGTACTTTGAAATGAACAAAGTCATGCTTGCCCAGCCCAGCCTGAGAAGCCAGGCTTCCCTTTGCACCATCCTGACCCAATGGCAGTGTTTGGGGGACCACTGAGAGGCTCCCTAGCCTCCTCCAGGAGGGCTACCTGGATTGATCCAAAATGAGGCTTTTCTCCCAAAGTTACACTGAGCCCCACCATGTGCCATTTCCACCAGTCCTGCTGGTCCAGACCCATCAAGCACCTCTGGCTCCTAAGGGACCAGCAGGCCTCAAACAAATCATCTGAACCTAAATGTGTGCCATTTTCAAGACTGATGACCTCCCAACCTAGGGCCCAAGACCTCCCCTGCCTCTTGTCAGCCCTGGTTAGAGCCCCCTCCCTCCCCCAGGATAGCAGCATGCAGCCTCAAACCTGCCTTCCAAGTAGGGGGTTGTCGGCAGGGCAGGGGGCTCCTCTCATCATGGGATCCTGACAATTGCCCCTCCTTAAGTTGGTGAGGGCTGTTTACAGCATCCATCAAACCCCGGGTTAAGGGCCTAGGTTTGGATCCCTCTGCAGCCGTGTGATGGGGTCAGCCACCCTCCGGAGAGTCAGTCCCTTAACCTGGGACATGGGGTCACTAGCCAGGCCTAGGTGGGTTCTCAGCATGAAGTGAACAGTGAGTAGAAAAGTCGTGCCCTCCTTGGTCCTCACAACACACTCTGTGCCAGAACCAGAAGCAGAGCCAGGGAGGCAGCTGGGCGGGAGCTGTCTCCCCCTCCAAGGATAAAAGCCTTTCTGCCTGGGAAGAAGGCTGAGGGAGACATCAAACCAGATCAAAGGCTGCTGGGGCTGGGGCTGGGCTGGGGCTCCCTCTCCACCAGGGATGCAAATGAGGACCCTCAGCCAGCTCTGGCCTCCGGGGGAGGCGGTGCCAGGCCTTGATCTACCGGCTCCCTCCAGACAGGCACTGTTTGATGTTGGGGGTGGGAGGAGGCAGGAGACCACAGAACTGCATCCAGGCCCCTCACTCACATTCCTTCAGCCGGCCTGCCTCCCGTGCTTTAGGATCTGGCCCGAGCCGAGCCGTGGGGGTCACCTCCTCCCTGTCTCCTGACACCCACCCAGGCCCCCGCTATCTGCTCTCCACACAGCACCTGGAGGGGTCAGTTCAAATCCCAGGCAGAGCCCATCTAGTTCCAGCTCAAACCTCGCACTGGATCCCATGTCACTGAGAACAAGCCCAATCTTCTAGAGGGCTGTAAGGGACTATAGAGGCACCCCACACTCCATTTCTCCCGGATCCCTCCTTCCCTCTGCTCCAGACACCTAGGCCTCCTTGCAATCTCAGGAACACTCCCTGTGCACCTTTGCCCCAGGGGCCTTTGCACGTCCTGTTCCTCCTCTTGTCTCAGACATCATGTTCTAGACATCTTCAGGGCCTCACCGCCTGCAAGCCTTCCATCAAGTGTCACTTTCCCATTGAACTTTTGTGACCTTGCTATTTCGAATCACAACCTTCACACCCTTGTTCTCTTCCCTGTATTTTTTTCATGATATGTATCACTTTATTTCGCGCATTTATTTATCTCTAGCCTCCCTTCCATAGAGGCAGGGATGTGAGTCCAGTTCATCCATTGCTGAATGCCCAATGCCTGAAGCGCCTGGCACGTAGTAGATGCTCGCAAAATATTTGTTGACATGAACAGAGGAACCCATTTGCTCAGTGAGCCTTGGGATCAGAACTCAGATGGGGCTGGCATGGGGCAGGTGCTGGGGACAAGGCACTGACCTCCAGGAATCCTCAGTAGGAAAGGAGTGGCCCTGGAGATGAGTGCAGGCGCCCTGGAGTGCTGAGCTGTGTGGGCAGGGGGTGGACGGGGGTCTCAGACATTTGAGCTGGGCCCTGAAGGATTCATGGGCACGGTCCGCCAGGTAGAAATCAGGAGCGGCAGACATCCCAGGTCAGGGAGCAGCACATGCAAATATTCTCCACCTGCCCGCAGTCTGAACACCTCCCTCAAGGCCCAAGGCCTGGCCCCTCACCTCCGACCCCTGCACACTTGGCCCAGGACTCACAATCTGGGTCTAAGTTCCTTGCCTGTGCCCATTCTCACTGCCCACCATGTGCTCCCTGGGCTTGGCCTAGCTCCCCAGTTCACAGCACCAGCCTACCCAGCCCCCATGTTGCCCCTTTATGACCAGAGCCTGTGGACCCAGCTCCCACATCACAGAACGTCCACTGCCCTGCAGGCAGCACCGATTAGACCAGCTCCCTCCTCGGCCTGACTCGCTTATGCCAGGAGGTGGTTAAAACAGCAACAATAGTAAAAATCATCATGGTTCTCATTTATGGAGCACTCGCTATAACCCAGGCAGTGAGAGAAGCACTTTACAGGTATTGTGGGTATTTGATTATTTCTACTGTGTAGAAGAAGACCTTGAGGCCCAGAAGAGCTAAGTATCATTCTCGGGAATACACACTCAGTCATCAGTGAAGCCGAGACCACGACTCAGTGGTCTGAGCTGAGCTCTCTGGTCCCCTTCCTTCCAGTGGAGGACAGTGTTACCTGGACACTCCCTCTCCTTTCTCACTACCCCTCCACCTGCACCCAGAGAGCTGGCAAAGGCCAAATGGCCCATTGCTTCTCCCCGTCCAAGGCCTTGCTTCAGAGCCCGAAGGGGACCCAGGCAGGGCACCCAAAGCCTGCAGCTCAGCAACAAGACAGCAGGCTCCCCTTGATTCCTGACAGCCCAGGGACCTCTCTTTAGGCCTCACAGGCCTTCCCCAGGCTCACTCACCCCTCTGCCCAAAGCCCAGCTGTCTTAAACTTCCGGGGTGACAAGGAAGTAAGCTCTTTCCTGATGAGTCCTCAGGCCTCCCCCTGCAGGTCTAGGCTGCAGGGTCCTCTCGCATCCCCACACAGGACATGGGACCTGTTGGCAGAATCCATTCTCGGGGCGGTCAGTGCCCCCCAGCCCCCTGGTGGCTGCCCAGAGCACAGCTGTGGCTCTGTGCCCTCAGGGGCTTGCAGCAGGTTTCAGGAGACAGGACTAGAACTTGGGGACTGTCACCACCATGGGGGCCATGAATGGCCCCTGCACACTCGTCTCTTATACTCTTAGAGGGGATGGGCAGGCACGGGAGCCCTGAATTGGGCAGGAACTGAGCCCTGGAGGTTCAGGACAGGTGAGGGGGCCGGAGGCCACCACTGCACCCCCTTGCTGCCTCCCTCTCTGGCTCCCTGACCCTCAACCCACACTGGATCTGCGCCAGGCCTCCCAGGAGGAGTCTGGGACCCAAGGTGGCTCTATGGAGAAGTCACCTTTCTCTGGGGCAGCAGCGTGCAGCCATCTCTCCAGGTAACTGATGATACATTTGATCTGCTACATTATCCTTACCAGGCACACGGTGCACGGCAGACGGCCTGGGGTTCTGTGGGGACTCCTCAGCAGCCGAACCCTGTTGTCTAATGGGGTTTCCACTGGCATCTGGTGCTCTCTGCAGCATTTCACCCATCACAGGATAATTTATAGCATAATGGGGTCTTTTTCCCTTTATATCACGTGGGAGCATAAATTATGGCCAGTTTGTCCTCAGCTCTCAAGGAGACAGACAAAGCAAGACTTTATTCCCTCAAAAAGAGGCGGCTTCTGCAGAGACAGGTAGGCTGGGGCGGCTGGATGATGCTGGGGCACAAGAGGAGGAAAGACCCAGAAATGCTGTTAGAAACATCTCATTGACAGGACAGAGAATCTAGTCAAGGTGGCCACAGGTACTGGGGAAGAAGTAAAAGACCCACTTAGGGCCACTCGTCTCTATTCACTTTGGCTCAGGGCTTGTTCGGTACAGGGTAGAGCTGCACTGAGCAACCTCGAACCCCAGCCACAAGCTCACCTCCCCAGCTGTGTCATCCTCCC
Organism: Mirounga leonina; assembly: GCF_011800145.1. NCBI lineage: Eukaryota > Metazoa > Chordata > Mammalia > Carnivora > Phocidae > Mirounga > Mirounga leonina. The sequence continues at coordinate 35,007,600 of NW_023270854.1, read as the reverse complement.
CAGCTGTGGCCCAACTTCCTACAGCCTTACAGAGCGAGTGGGAGGTCTGGGTCCACCCCCCTCCTCCCGGCCTCCTGCACAGCGGGGAAATGGGGCAAAAAGCCCCTGCTCCTCTGACCCATGGCCCAGTTTTCACATTGAGGGTGGAGCTTTGCTTCTTGTGGGACAAGGGAGGAGAGTGGCATCCCAAGTTCTCACAGCCTGCTGCCCGTCTTCCTGGGGAGGGGCAAGCACCTTGGGGTCAACCTTGCTAGTCTAATACAGCAGTTGTCATCCTTGAATGCAGAGGCCACACCTACCAAGGCCAGTCTCCACCTCAGAAACTGTGATAAAGACTTCGGCAGAGCCTGGGTGGAGTCATCAGAGGCCTCCCAACCCACCCTCCTCCAGCACCACCCAATGCGGTGGTGACGCTTCCTGAACACCCTGGCAGGAGTCTCAAGGCAGCCCGGAAGAAAGGCGCCTCACATGCGCCACCAAAGAGCCCAATACCGCCCAGAGCCCAAGCCTTTCCCTAGAAAAGCAAAGCCTGCTCCTCCTTCTTTGGTACACCCTTTCCAGAATAGCAGCAGGAGCCTTGGATCTTATAAGATGCTGGTTCTTGGCTCTGACTCCTAAGAAAATCACCTGGAGGCTTTCAAAAATACGGCATGCCTAGGGCCAGCTTCCGAGATAGGGACTAGTCGGGAGCCCAGGCATCAGTATGTTGGCTTTGGTGTTTGGTTTCCTTGAAAGCAACTCAGGTAACACTGACATACAACCAGGGCTGGGAAGAGCTGTGACGGGTCTTCTCCAGGCTGCTCCTGGCCATCTCCCCTCAGGCACCACCTCTCTGGCCCTAAGCCTGCCTGCAGGAGCTCAGCCTTCCAGAGGGCAGGATTCTGTGCCTGCTGGTGCTGGGGGGAGGGTGGTACCCTCCTTCTCTGCCCCGACACCTGAAGCTGGGCCAGCCCTGCTCTGAGAGGAGGGTCCCGGCCTCTTCCATCAGCCCTTAGGTTTCCTTCCTGTCCATCTTTGGTCCAGCCACCTTAGCCTTCCTGGAGTCACCGTGATCCCCCAACCCCCTTCTCCATGGAACTCAGCGGGTCCATGCTTAAGTACACACTGAATTAACTCATGACTGATAATGGACTGCAGAGAGACACAGAGATGGATGGGTGGCAGACAGGATTAATAGATGCTAGATATCCAGATTAAATGTTGGATGATAGATAGATACACAGATGAGAGAAAAATGATTGCTGAAAGCAGATTGATTTATGATCAATGGGACTTAAATAGCAATCGGTAAATGTGGGTGGATGGATGGCCACAATGTTTTTGAGGGCTTCCGATGATGGGGTCTAAATGCCAAAGGTCAGAAAACTAGTTGTGGCCACCCACACCTGTGAGGGTGTCAGCTCTCGAGAAGAACAAGGAACCCGGCTCTGCTCAAGACCGATCTTGAACCAACTTTCTCTTTCAATTCCGGTTCCTGAACCTCCGCATTCTCTGATGGGTTTGTCGTTTATGTAGGTTGCAGTGGGGCTCATTTCTTGCAGACACATGAGATTTCTCTTTGATGTTTCCCTGAGCCTGCAGGCAGGATGGGGGCACTTCCCGAGCCCCCACCGACCTTATTAGGACCTCCCTTCCTGGGGGCAAGCCTGTCCATCTCCCCCATAGGTGCAGGCACCCCAGAGGCCAAGATCACACCCTCCCACCCCACAGACCAGGTTGGTTTTGGAGTGTGGCAGGCTGGCCCGGACCCCACAGTTTGATGGCAGGTGTCGGCCCATATGGCACACGCAGATTCATCCATTCACTCCTTCTGTCAGGGACCATGCCCTCAGAGAGGACAGTGAGAGCTAACTCGTGCCGAGCACTTGCCAAGGGCCAGGGACTGCTTAGGAGTACTTTAATTTTGTGAGGTGGCTTCCACTGTTATCCCAATTTACAGATGAGGAGACTGAGGCACAGAGCGGTTTGGCAACTTGCTGGTGGCCCCAGAGCTCATCAACAGCACAGCCAGGATTTGAACCCAGGTGGTCTGGCTCCCCATCTCTCATCTACCCTGCCCCATCACTCCCTGCCCTGCTCACCTGACTGGATGGCTGTGAGGCTCGGGGAAGCTGAGGAGAACACGTGGCCCTGGGAACTGGAAAGGCTGCGAATTTGCGAGACGTTATTCTGATGACTAACGAGATGCTGAGGGGAGTGTCCGTTTCATCAGGAGAACAAACTATTCTGAAGGGCAGCAACATGGTAATTGTCGAGCATGGCTGCCACTGCGAACGACAGAGGCGCCTGCTCTCGTCACTCAGGGGGCCCTCCCGAGGCCTTCAGGTTGGCAATGTCAAGGAAGTCACAGAGTCGCAGAAAGGGGACATTCCGTGGTTCAGAAACCTGCTTGCCTGCTCTGGACCCCTTCTAGTATCAGGCCTGCCGTTGGCCAACAAACTCTGTTTAAGGACTGTGTCAGGAGATACGAGAGCAGACCTGACCCTTGGGTCAAAGTGCTTCTGGATTGGGGCCTGAATGACCCCGCTGTGGAAGGGCAGAGCAGGACATCAGAGTCCAGGCCACTGTGCCCAGCTTCTCAGTGAGGCAGGAGGGGTGGGGACGTACAAGGAAACCTGACCTGGGGGCACAGAGCAGAGATGGCGGAGCTGTAGTGAGCACAGGGGCCCATCCGCAAGGAGCCAGAGAATCCTGTTTTGAAAAGCAAGACACAGCCTGGCACCAACAGGTCTTGCTGGGGGCAGCTGGTGGTGACAAGTATGTGGGGCCCAGTCTGTGGGGAGCAGGCATGTCTGGGAGGGAAGGAGGGAGCGAGCCCCCAGCTCCCCTACGGGGCCTCCCCCGCCGCCGCCGTCACACTCTCCTGCGGGCGTTGGCACTAACTGCCGACCGGACATTTCCACACATCCCGCCGCCTTCTCACTACCATGCTTCAAGATAACACAGTTATATCCCCATTTGACAGATCAGCAAACTGAGGCTCCCAGAGGCCGAGTGACAGGCTCAGGCTCACCTGGGCAGGATAAGTGGCGTAGGCGGGATTGGGAGCCGACGTCTCCAGCTCTGCCAAGCCTTCTCTGGTGTGCAAAATAGAATGTTAAGTCTCATGGGCCTGCCCCAGGGCCTAGCATTCCATCCTTCGGGTTCTAAGCCTTTGGACTCAGCACTGTCCTCGTCCAGGAGCCTTTGAAATGTGGGGGCTCCTGTCACCTCAACATGACTGACTTTGCCAGAAAACGTCCTCTCTGATCAGCATGGAGGCCCGCAGTGCCTGAGAATGGAGAAGGAGATGTGGGAGAGGGAGGGTGGGGCTGGGGAGGGCGGCTGGTGCCCAGGAGAAGGGCTGGATGGTGCTGGGCTGGAGGCTGGGCTGTAATCATAACAGGACAAACAATAGGGCGAGGCGTGTGGGCAGTGGGAAGTGTGGGCTACAGCAAGAGTCCCCCCCTCCCCCAAGCTTGGAGTGAGGAAGAAGAGGCTGAAGAAGCCGAAGGAGCCAGAGGAACAGGAGGAGGAGAAGAGGGGATGACAACAGCTCTCAGCCTGGGTCCCCCATTGGTGGCCACAGGGAATGCCCCCACCACCTGCCCCTCTCCCTCCTCCCAGCACACAGCAACCAGAGATCCAAGGGCAGTGGCGCCATCCGACCTTGGGGTCCCAGGCACCTCAAGATTTGTCTGCTGACTGCGTCAGAAATACTTCACTCCTAGGTAGATGTGACTATTTTTCAAATGCACATAGATGCTGTTGCGATGTTGAAAGTACCAATTCATTTAAAAGCACTGCTGAATTCAAGGTAGCTTATTGCCATTTTGCATTCTCTCAAACAATGGATACTCAAAGTAAAACATCTGTCGAGGGGGGCGGCTGATGAATTTTTGATGTTAAAAATGGCTCTTAACCTTGAAAAGTCAGGGCGTGCTGATCCAAGGAAGACAGCGGGAGCTCGAGGAGCAGAACATGCCCTGCCGTAGCCCAGTGCTAGGCCTGGTGCCATGTCACCTGCGAGACCAGCGTCACCCACCCAGAGGGGATGATCGTGGTGGGGGGCAGCGGGACGCACCCCGGACCTGCAGTTAGGAACCTCGAGTTTAGCACTGAGTCCCTTGAAACTGCGACCTGAGCCCCGTGGCTGCTATTCTCGGTGCTGGCTTCTCAAGTTCATCTTTTGATGCAGCCGAGGGAGTGAGAAGGACTGAGTCCTGCATCCGCTTCTGGTTAAAAGCGTGAGTCAGCCTCTCAGCAGATGCCAGGCAAGGAGTTTCTGTGCTCTGCTGTTGGGAGTGCCCAGCGTAGTGCCTGCCGCACAGCACCTGATCTAGAAATTCCCTTTGAACAAACAGTATCAGTCACCCATGTATTAATGAGTAGGTTTAGTCTGAGAACTTTCAGAGTTGGGAGGGGAGCCTGGCCCCACACCCTGGTGTGATCTGGGTCTACCTTTATCAGAGGTAAGATGGGAAATCTGCTTGGCCTTATTGGCTAGGGGCCTGGGTTTGGTTCCCATCAGCTGTGAATGGGGCAGGGGGCTCAGCCTGGCCTCACCACCTCAGCCGGGCAACAGGATAATTAGGCCTCCAGCATTGGGCTGACCTAAGGACCGAGTGGGTGAGACCACGGGGATTTAGAATCCCTTTGAATGATGGGCAGCTCATGGCGTGTTGACCGCTACTCATCCACCTCCCCCGACCCCACCACATCGAAGATGTCCCTCCTAGGTCTCCAGGGTCCATAGGGGTCCCTGAGAACAACCTATTGTGGCCAGCTCTATTCAGACAGAACCCATATTAGATACAGCCCTCTTTCTAACCTTTGTAAAAACTGACCAGTCCCTTGTCCAAGCACAGCAAGGCCCTATGTCCCCTCGAAAACCTTGCCAGTTCTACGGAACTAATGGTGGGTGCTGAGCTGATGAGGGTTTCCTTCCAGAATAGTGCATTTTAACAAAGGCCTCCAAAGCCTTAATCCAAAGGAAGGCATAGAGGTTCAGGGTGACCAGTCAGGCCCTCTGGACTGCAGGGGAAGATGTGTGATGGCTTGAAAACCTTCTAAGACTCCCAAACCACCCTGCAGAAGTGCCCACCCATTCTGTCTTTGGCAGGGCTATGCTTGGAAGGGTTTCCAGAACAGTCTGCTGTTTGCCTCTGTTCCTTCCCTGCCGCCCGGAAGTGACCCACATAGACCAAGTACTTAGCACATTCCCTGGAATGGAAGAAAGTTCCCTGGTTATTAGTGGTGCCTAATGATATTTGCATAGATTAAGAGACTTTAATACAATCATGAATGCCACAATCCCGAGAAAATAACGAAGAAATCCATTACAAAGTAATAAAGTAACTAAGTCAATACAGTAATAATTTGATCCCATATTAGTAATAATTTCATCTCCTGCTGCAAGGTGATTTTTACAAGGTGTGCCATTTCTGGACACTTTTATAAACTTCACCTTTGTTTGAGATAATTAATTAACAAAATAAAAAAATACACTGCTGGTATTTTATACAATAAATTAGTCATTAGTCTAGACTAGCAAGCTGTGGTAAAACTTATGAAGATGGATGTGCTGGGATTTCTAACTTCTCTTCAAATGGCCTGTAACCCTCTCCTTGGCAAAACCCAGAGGCAGCCTGGTGTCAGTGGCTCAGGTGGACTGTCGGGGCCAGCAGAAGCCCATGCAGTGTGTGGGGGGGGGGGGGGGGGAGGCCCAGCCACAGGCCCCCCGGGGCATCCTTCCCTGCCTCTGTTGCCCTCAGGCACTGCCTCCTTTCCTAGGGCTGCCACAGCAGAAGACTCGGACGGGGTGGCATAAAGCAACAGAAATCTACAGCTCACCGTTCTAGAGACTAGAAATCAGAAATTGAGGTGCAGGCAGGGCTGTGATTTTTCTCAAGGATCCAGGGCAGGATCCTTCCTTGCTTCTTCCTAGCTTCTGGAGTTTGCCGGCAGCCCTTGGCTTTCCTTAGCTTGTAGCCGCAGTCTCGCAGTCTCTGCCCTCACGGTCCCATGGCATTCTCCCTATATGTTCTGTTTCTGGGTTCAAATTTCCTCCTCTTTCTCAAGGTCCCAGTCTTACGGATTTAAGGCCCACTCTAAACCAGTATGACCTCATCTTCACTTGATCCCCTCTGCAAAGACCCCATTTCCAAATAAGGTCTCATTCACAGGTTCTGGGTAGACATGAAATTTGGAGGGACATTATTTAACCCACTACGGGCACCAAGGGCTTTTGTGTGATCACTGTCCTACATCCCCCAGGAAGGAAGGAGGTGCCAGGGACTGCCAGATCCTCTGCCTGGCAGGGGCTGGTTGTTGGAAATCCATGGTTCCCTAAGAAGTTCTCTGACAGGCTGGAGGGCACCTGTGGATCCCCTGAAAGTGTCAATACCATTGCATTTCTGTATTTCTCCTAGGGAAAGAGTTCATAGTTTCCAGCAGATTCTCAAAGGGGCCCAGGATCCCAAAAGATTCCTGTCTCATTACCAGGTGAAACATGTGGGGGTCCGGGAGGGAAGGGTCACAGAAACCAATCAACCAACCAAGCAACCAACCAACAAAGAACTCCCAGATACACAATTTTACAAAGTCTCCAGAATGTTCCAACACTCTGTATCCCAAAAGGGGTGTGGGTTCTGAGGTTTCAGAAAGGAAGCTGTTGGAATCTCTGTACTGTCATCGTGGCAAGGGCGGGGGAGGTGCAGACACAGGGGCTCACATAACTCTCCATCTGGAATGAGAACTTTAGGGGGGAGATATCTTTGGATTTTGAATGTATCCTCCAGACTAGCTATGGGTCATGAGTACATTTAAAAGTCAGCTTGTATGACCTACCACTCCCCACCAAGTCCTTGATAAAAATGTTCAACAAGAAGCTACCAAGTGGGGGCGCCTGGGTGGTTCAGTGGGTTAAGAGTCTGCCTTCAGCTTGGGTTGTGATCCCGGGGTCCTGGGATCGAGCCCCGCTCAGCGGGTAGTCTGCTTCTCCCTCTGGCTCCTCCCCCTGCTTGTGCTTTCTTTTTCTCAAGTAAATAAATAAAATCTTAAAAAAAGAAAAAGAAGAAGAAGAAGCCACAAGATAAAGGCCACAGATGTCACCAAGACCTCCCTCCCTGCCCACTCAGCTGTGAGTTACGGTGGCACCATTCGCCTCCATTAGGCAACATGATGCCACGTCAGGCCCTGCATCACCCACCTGTCAGAACAGGCCCCCCCTGACCCGGCTCATTCTGGTAAACCATAGTGGTTCCAACGTCATATCACTTTCCTCCAAGGGCTCTCGAGCCACCAGTTTGATGAATTTATTCTAGAAGTTTGCCAAAATTTGTCTTCAAGATTGATAAGCTGCCAATTTTTGGAATCCGGTACTCTAACCTTTTAAAAACTTGGACCTTCATTCATTTCCAGGTTTTATGATGCCTCAAAGATGACCCCTAGCAGCTCCAGGAGCCCATCTGCCTGTTCCTTATGTCCTTCTAGCACCACGGCTTACAGTTTGGAGATTCAATCTAATTGTGGCTAGGTCGGCTTTCTTTGCCTTGTTACAGCGTTTCTCTACATTTCCCACCCTGAAGGCCAGTTTCTTTGCTGGAGAAGACAGGTAAAAGGCAGAAGTTAAACTCTGTTGCCTCTTAGACATCCCTTTACAGTTTGCTTTCCACACAGGCAAAACTGGTGAGTCTCAGGCAGGAAGGCGTCCGCCCCAGCCCTGTGGCTGTCCATCTTTCTGGGCCGTGGGGGTGAGCAGTGGTCATCTTTCTGTCTCTGGGGCTCTGGTTCAAAGCAAGGGGGAGATGTTTCCTTGTGTTGGGCCGCACCTTCCCTTAGGAGTGGTGCTTTGAAAACACCTGGGGTTTGAAAACACCGGGGCTCTCTCCGGAAGGATGCCTCAACCCACCCCAATCTTGGCGCTAGAGGCTCTGCAAAGGGCCTGCTTTCTTCCTACCATTTTCCGCAAGGAGGTCATCCTGTGGTCACTGGTGCCTCAGGCCGCATGTCTCATGCCTAAGAAGCTGGACTTGCAACTTTTTAAGAAGGAGCCTGAATCCGGTTTGGGATGGAGTGGTTAAGAAGTTGAACAAGCCGTGCGTTGGGGGGTAAATAAAAGGTCCTCCCTGAAGTCAGTGCCAGTGGACCCGTGCAGGGTTGTGATGAAGCTACACATGTTGGCATGGGCCAGAATCCATGTGGAGAGGACCCAGAGCACGCCAGCGGCAGAGGCTCTCTGCTAGAGGCTCCAGGAGAGGACTGTGTCTATTTTTGGAGTTCCTGAATTGTACCAGTAGTCAGAAACGGTATTTTTATGCCTGTTTTACAGATGAGGAAACTGAGGCACATAAAGACACATTAAGAAGCTCACCCGCAGCTGCAGAGTTAGTAAGGGGTGGAATCTGACCTGTACACTATCTGTACCCCCCTCTACTGGATGTCCCAGGGTAGGCCCAGGGCGTCCTCAACCCGGACAGCAGAAGAGGGACATGCAGCTGTCACCCTCTTCCCAGGGCTGGCCCCTGCTAATGTTGGGGTCTCGGAGAGGAGCCAGGCTAGGGGGCAGGGCTCAGGTTCTAGCCTGGCTCATTACCCAGGAGCTGCACAGCCTGTGCTCAGTGGGTCACTCCTCGGGTCTTTGCCTTCTCTCGGAAATGCAGGAGTGTGGCATCGCCCTGTCCCATTCGCTTGAGGGGGAGCCCTTGCAGGAGATCTGAAGCCCTCTTCTGGATGCTAAGGACCACCGCCAGGCCCTGTCACTTTCCTCCCTGCTGTCTCCTTTCCTTATCCTCCCCGTCCCCTACAAGACCCTTCATTGTGGCCCCTTGGCACATCCTCAGGCATACCTATCTCTTGGCTTTGTCATTTAGTCATCTTTCTTGTTTGTTTTTAATGTGTTGGGTATCATATAATTTATTGTCCAAACTGGGACCCTTGGGAAGTTGAAAGGGAGCATTATTAATAATTCATCTAGGACTATTGGCAACTCCGGACCTCTCTTGGCATACTGGAATTTATGGGCAACCTAGTTTCAAGCTGCCTCCCTGCCCCCTGCTGATCTTCATGCGCCTTCCCTGTGTAACACCGCTCCCTTGGAGCCCTCCCTGATTGCTCCAGCTTACACCAATGCCCCACCCAGGGGGCAGCACATGACTCTGGCCCCACCCACGCACTGGCCAGCATCACCCCACCGGCAACGGCAACCGAGGACCGAATCTGGGAACAGAGTCCCCCCTCCAATCTCTTCCCGTGCACCCACGGACAGGATGAGAAACACACCAGACTGAAACCAGACTCTGTAAACGCGCTGACCTGGACCGTCAGGGCAGTGTCAACAGCCAGGGTGAGATAAGAAGGAAGCAGGGAAATCAAAGATCAGACGGGGGTGGGGGGAGGGGAGGCCACTGGAGAAGCAGCTTGAAGAGGGGATGATTATAAACGCCCCCCCTCCCCTGGCCCGTTGTGTCCACTGCGAGGTGTGACGTGTGGGTGAGGGCACTGGGAGGCCCCTACCCACTGCCTGCCAAGGGGTCTTCAATCCCACCATTAGAATCTTCTCTTTGAGGTAAGCACTGCTGTCCTCAGAATTCACTTTTAAAATGCATTATCCCTGGAGTCAACCTCTAACACTTCAACATGAATTCCTTTATCAGATCACATGCCTCCAGCCTCCAGCTGCGTCTGAGCACCTGACAAGGCGCGGGGAGACCATTTTCCCTAAGAGCCTGGGCATCCTCTTAGGCGGCTGACCCCTCCTAGTTCTGTCTGGGACACACCTTCCTTCTTAGGCCTACTTTACTGAAAGATAAAATGTATCAGTAGTGAAATGTATACATCTTGGGTGTACAATTTAATAAGTTCCGACAGATACAAACACCCATGTATCCCACACCCCTATCAAAATACAGAACACTTCCATCTCCCCAGAAGGCTCCCTCATGCCCATTTCCAGGAAGCATCCCAACCTCCTCGAAGGCACCCAGTGTTCTGACTTTTTTTCACCCCAGCTGGTTTTGCCTGTTCTAGAACTTCATACAGAATGTACTCATTTGTGTCTGGCTTCCTTGACTTTGCATTATGTCTCTGAGATCCGTCAGTGTGGCCTGGGCCACCTGAAGGCCCCCTGGCCCATCAGTCCACCAGCCGCCTTCTTCAGGCGCCCAGCAGAGCTGGCCAGGCGTCGAGCAGAGAGGCTGCCACTGGAGGTAGGTGGTTCTACTGCCAACTGTCCCCCTTTTGTGGGAGCTGGGAGGGCGGCCTCCCTACCCTGGGCTCACAAGCGATGCTTGCCTCAGCTCCACAGATGAACTAGGGACTGCAGATGTCCCCTGGAGTGGGGGAGGCCCAGGAAGGTGCGGTCTAAACCACAGGACCTCAGAGGGACTACTGCTGAGCCTTGGGGTCCAAAAGCACCTTGAGTAAGTGCAGAAAATGGCCCAAGGATGTACAAACCCTCCCTCTTCCGAGAACCACAGCTTTTCTCACCACGACACCCACTGCCCCAGTCCCAGCTGGGTCCGTCTCTCCTCTGTCACTGCAGTGACTTCCTAACTGTCCCTTGCCTTTCCTCTACAGTCTGTCTCCACCCAGCAGCCAGGGTGAGCCTAGCACGCGTGTCCTTCCTCTGCTCAAAGCCCCCAGGGGCTTCCTGTTTCCCTCTGCATAAAACCCAAAGCCTTTAAAAGGGTCTACCAGATCCTCCATGGGGTCTGTCCCACCCTTCCCCCCACCCTCCCACCGCTTCTCTCCCTTCCCTCATCCATCTCTGGCCACACTGGGCCCTGTCCTGACCTTGAACACTGGCTAACAAGCCGGAGCCCTTGTTTTTGATTGGGGTTCTTGCTCACCACCTCCCTTCTCCCCTAACTTGTAGGTCCTGGGAGGACGGAGATCACCCAGTGCTTAGCACAGGGCCTGACTGTTCACTAACATCCTGTGGAACAACTGAATGATGAAAAGCTTCCCTCAGTTTCCCAAGGGGGTCTATGACCCAGAAAGGTTAAGCAGCTCTAAGCAGGACCAGAGCCCGCAGGCTGGTGCCAGGCCAGGCAGAGTAGGTCTGGGATAAGCCCCCTCTAGGCCCCTCCAGTCCTCCGCCCCCCAGTCGCAGAGCCAGGGCAGAGCCCTGCATAAAAGGGGGTGGCCCTGACCAGGCATACCAGAGGAGGCACAGCGGAGAAGGGGAGGTGCTAAAGCAGCAAGCTGGGCCAAGTTTTCCTTCAGGAACACCTGAGTCTCTCACAAGCACCTGTTGCAAAGACTTCCTTGATTTCTGTGCTGCTTCGCTGTGCCCATCCTTCAGGAGTGAGGTCATGAGAGGGAAAGTGAAAGGCCAGGCCTGGTGCTCTGGGCTGGGAAGCTCAAGGAGTGAGGGTCCCAGGGGGTTGGCATGGGGACCAGAGATCAGGCTGTACTGCGACAGAAAGGGAATCTCGGGGACCACTTGGAACCCTCCCACTCTGAGGGTCCAGGGCAAAGGCCCTAGAGCAAGGAGTGAGGGAGGGTAGAGGCTCCTGAGGACAGAGTGGCGGCCTCTGACTCCTGGCTCCTCACCGGCTCCCCTGTGCCACTTCACGTTGGCGGTTAAGTATTTACAGATCTGTTCCCATGGCAACCAAGGCTTCAAAGTTACTCTCACAATTCTGTTTTCTCAAATGCGTTTCTCTGGTTGATTGCACAGAGTTTTCTGGAAGCTGGCCAGGCCCAGTGAGTCGCATTTCCAGCCTTGTGCTTCCCTGCCTTTGACCCTCCCCTTCCAGATTCCATGTCTCCCCCACTCCCCTTCTAAGCACGCCCCTACTGTGGCCCATCCTCCCCCAGCTGCTGTCAGGCTGTCCCAGGGCCTGGGACTCAGAGCCCCTGCCCCTCCACCACCTGGAGCTTTTGCAAGCTCCCTAGTCACCAGGAATCCCTCCCCAGCTTCCCTTTTCCTCAAGTAAGACCTGAGCCCAGGGCTCCCTCTGTGTTCCTCCAGGTTCCTTGAAGGCGGGGCCTGCCCCCTCACCTCGGACCCCTCGCGTCTGGCCCAGGGCCTGGTCTCTGTAACTCCTGCTGTCGTAGACATGCACTGACCATGCTCTGCAGCCCACCACTTTCCCAGCACTGTCCCTGCAGGGGCCCTGTCCTGCGCACTCCCCCATTCATTTCCCAAGCCCCTTGCAGGTGCCTGAGATAACAAATAGAGTCTGGGCCGGCAGGGGGCTCACCTTTAAGCTGGGGGAGGGGGGAGGAAGATGAGTAAGAAAAGATCAGGTAGTGGTCTATGCCCTGAGTACAATAAAACAAGGTGTCAGATGGGGGACCTGGGCCGTGTGGGTTGGCACATCGGGACAGGCCTGGGTGGGAGGGCCGCAGACGCTGAGACCTGAGGAGCAGCGGCATATGGGGAGAAGCGCTGGCAGAGGGAGCAGCTGCAGCCATGGGGGGAGCAGGGGTGTTTGAGGGAGAGGGTGGCTGCAGGTGGAGTCATGGAAGCAGCAGGAGCAGGCCAGGGAGGGGGCATGGACTCGACTCCCATCTGAGAGAGAAGATGGGCAGCCTCTGGGGAGTTCTGTACTGGGGAGAGCAGCTCTGATGGGGTCACCATGTGGAGCACGGACTGCAGGGACACAGGTGGAGGAGGGGAGGTGGAAAGGAGGGGGGTAGTAGGTCCTCAGAGAGAGAAGGAGGCTCAGAAGGGGCTGGGGAGAGAGAAAAATTGCCCTGACCAGGGGGAAGGGGCACCTCAGGAGCTCCCACAGCTCTCCGTGTCCCCACACACTCATGTCCCTCCTCGTCGCTCCTCCACCAGACCTGCCGCGCAAGAAACGGGCATGGGCACAGCTCTCCTGCTGCCCTAGGTGCTCACTGATGGCTTGCGGCCTTGGGCCCCGCACCCCAGCACCATTGGGCCCCCAGGAGTGGCCCCGGTCCCAGCAGTGAAGCTTGCGGGCTGAGTGTTCTTGGCAGCACAAGCCCTGAGGACAAGTGTTCTCTCTCCATCTCATTGCACCGGGGGCTCAAGGGAGGAGGCGGCAGGTTGGACCTAACGGTTTCTCCCAGCTCAGCCTTGCCTGAGCTGCACCTCCCCAGCTGGGGGCTCTCCTGCTCCGTGCTGCCCCTTCTCCCATTCCCTGAGCCCCAGGAGCCCCTCTGGGGAGGAAAACCCAGGGCTGAGCCATCACTCTCAGTCAGACCCAGCTAGGAGAGAGAAGGCGCTGACTCGGCTAATGGTTCACTGAGTGGCTGTATCTCTATTATAAATGATTTAAGTCACCGGCATTTAATTGATGTTATAAATATGATATTTATGACACAGTATGGGAAACGATGCGCTCTCTCGTTACTATACATCATGGAGCATGTGTGTCTCTCTGGCACAGCACCCTTGCACCTTCCACAATCTCCTTGCTCTGCTGTCCTTGCCACCACTGTCCAGACCGCCTGCCTGCTCTGGTCCTGCACAGATGTGGGAAGGTGGACCTGCCCTTGTTCCCCCACCTGAGTCTGGCTTTGGGGAGGGTCTGCAGGAAGATGTGTGGGCTGGAGCTCCTCTCTGATCTTCAGGGAACTTGTGACCTTCCTGAAGAGCAAACACACACACACACACACACTCACATGAAAAGGATTGTGCAGAGGGTAGAAAAGGTCAGGGACAGCGGAGGCAAGCAAGGGAGACTTTCTAGGGGAGGGAGGCTTTGAGCTGGGTTTGTGGCTGGGCAGGATTTGGAGAACAAATGAAGAGAGAAGGGGCTGTGAGGTGAGACTTCAGAGTCATGCACATCTGGGTTCCAATTCAATTGTTATCATTTTTGTGTGATCATTGGCAAATAATTTAGTTTTTTTGAACCCCAAGTGCCTCATTTGTAAAATGGGGGTGTGTTCTTATGAGTACATGCAGAACCATCACCTCCTTTATTCTGGACAGCATACTTCTCCTAAGATGACCACAAGGTGAATCACATTAGACCTCTTCATGGGGGCTATTCCTGAGTAACTCCATGTCTACCCTATACTCATGATGGAGGAGACGGACAGCTGGGGCCAGATTGAGGGAAACTCTTAAAAGTCAGAGAGAACAGGCAATAGATAATGATTCTAGATTCTTCAGTTTGGGGAGAGAGCATCAAGCTCGTTTGAGGAATGCCCATCTGGTGGATGTGTGTGAGAAAGTGGGAGGCAGAGAGGCCAGACCAGGACGGTGGCTGGTGTCCTATCCCACCCCATGCTGCAGTTTGCTCTGTCCCTGTGACTCCTTGCTCTCTATGCAGAAACCTCATCACTTCAGACTTGTCTCCTGCCCACCTGACCCCATCTACCCTTCTCAGGAACGTGTTAGGCAGCAAATGTTCCAAGAACTGGACTTGGGCTCAAAATCCCCACAAACCCCCTCTTCTGAGCCCTGGGAGCCTCATCACCTCTCTCCCTGCACATGCCCTGAGTTCCTTTGTATGAGGTCAAGAAGCTGTCATGCCCTAAGCTTCCTTCAAGGACTTCTCAGCATCGTGGGATCCTACTTTCCATGCCCCAGGGCAGGGTTCATTCAAAACTACAGACCACCTAAAAACTCAGGTGATCCAAAGAACTGGACAGTACCTACATCATTTTGGTTTTGCTTTGGAATGTATGTTGACTTTCATAGTAAACAAGTCAGATGCTATGGGAATTTGGGCCATTTAAGGAAATGTCCCAAGAATATGCTGGAGGAACTGTCTGATGCCCACTGGCCACTCCTTCCTGGTAGAGACGGATGGAGTGACCCTCCTAAGTCACCCAGCACACTGGAGCCTCCTCTGCCCCTTGCTCTGCCCTCTTCAGCCACTGGATGGGGAGAGTGGAGCTCCTGTCAGTATCTACGGACTTGATTCTCTCAAAAACTCCCTCCATGGAAGGTGCCAGAAGGCCTCACACTGCCTCTATGCCCTCGGCACTGTGGCAGGCAGCCCACCTCGGTGAGACTCCCAGCAGCAGTCTGGGACAAGCTCGTGGCCGCGAGGAGCCCCCTTCTGACAGGGAGACGAGCCGTACAAAGGGCAGACTGCCACGAGCTCACCTATGAGGGAGGACACTGGACAGTGACCGTATCGGACACTGGGTGGCACAGGACCCCCAGCCCAGCTTTCCTGGAGGAGATGAGGGGGAGCAAGGACAGCAGCATGGGGACATTCCAGGTGAGAGGCACAGCAGTTTCCTAGGGGCTGGGGGGGTGGAGAACGGGGCGGGGGGCTGGAGCAGCGTGTCTGTGTCCCACGGGTCAGGCCTGCTGCGGGGGCCTCAGCAGGGGGACGCGTTCCTCTGCCAGCTTCGCTTCCTGTCCATTTCCCTTCGGGGTGACCACTGTCACTGAGTGCTCAGAGAGGCAGGGGCACGGGCTGCCGGTGGGACGGGGCACCCCAGCCAGGTCGGAGCAAAGGGGTACGAAATGGAGGTGTGGGAGAGCAGGGTGGGGAGGGGTCCCCATCCTGCAGAAGCCGGGCGTCCCTGGAGGGCACTCAGCAGGCAGGGGACTGAACCTTGCCCGACACGGGCAGCAACCAGGAGAACAAGGAGAAGCGGGGCTGAGAGGAGAACAGCTTCCCCAGAGCTCCCAGAGCCTCCTCTGGCTCGAACTCGAGCACCCTGGCCAGAGTGAGAGCCTGCATGGGTTGCAGGCGCTGGCTGGGTGGGGGCAGAGCCCGAGGCCCCCCAGACGCTGAGGCTTTGAGGAAGGGCGGGAGTGCTCAGGTCTAGCTGCGCTCTCACCGCCCTCCGAGGCCCCTTGCAAGGTGTGGCCTGAGCCGGCTGCGTTTCTCCGGTTTCTCTGTAAGGGGCGGTGGGGTGGGATTAGCATTTGAAATCCATTCGGAGGGCTCCTCCCTCCACTCCCTGCTCCTCACTCCCCCCCAAAAATGAAAACAGTCATTGAAATTGAAAAATGGTGCTCAGTGAAGGGTTTAAAGACATTTTGAATTTAAAATATATTTTAAAGGTCATTTTCAGCAGTAATTATGTTATAATGGTGGGGCTCTTAGCAAAGGCAGAGTCCCACAGTAATATTAGGCCACATGGGAAGTGGTATGAGCCTCCGTGTCCTAGAAGCCTCAGAAGGGGGTTGGTGGGGCCAAGAGGCACCGCACATCCTCCCTTTAGAGACCGTGTCAGGGTCACTACTGGGTCCCCAGGAACAGGGAACGACACAGTTTAATTTGGCCCTGGCACAGAAGGGTTCTCCAAGATTGGAGTAGCACATCCGGGCTTTTCAGGTTCACAAGGACCCTCCCCTGAGGCAGAGACTGGTGGATCTGGCCTCCTGCCTGGTGGGACATCCTACCTTCCTACCTCCCACCCCCACCCCTTACAAAGGTGCATCTTTTCCTTCTGCTTCCAAACACTCACTCTGGGGCCCTCCTAGTGGCAGGCTCCCTAAGCCCCTCCTGGGACCAACTGCCCTGGGGGAGGCTCAGGAGAAGTTTCCCCTGGCCAAGAGCCCCTTCAGGAGTTGACTGCAGGCTGCCTGCCGGGCCTGGACCCACTGCTTCCTGAGCTGGGGGCTGAGCTTGCAAGGAACTTGCCTCTCAGTACTACTTTGACCATGACTGTGGTCTACACTTTTGGGGAACATATTGACTACTTATTTAAACCTAAGTGTTTTCTATCCTATATCCCCGGTGAACAAACCCACCCACCCCTTGACCCACTTTTCTCCCTTTCTGCAAATGCACCCATTCTTTGCAGGAAGTGTCACCCACACAGATGAACAAGCTTGTTGAAGTAACACACAGTATGAGCACCTACTGTTAATCATTCTAGAAGGGCTGGCTGTGGGTTAGATGCTGACCACGCCCCAAGGGGTTCCATTAGAAGGCAGACTAACAAGCTGTGGAGAGAAAAAATAGGACAGAGGATAGCGGGGATGGGGTGTGTCCGGGCACATAGAAAGAGCCAGAGCCCAGCATTGGAGCTAATCTAGGAAGGCTTCACGCAGGTGGTGTGTGGAGCATGAGCACAAACCAACAAAAGAATGAGGAACCAGGAACAGGCGAATAAAGAAATAAACTGAGGCCTGGGTCTCTCCCAGGCTGGGAGCACTGCCAGCCCAACTGGGGAGAGTGAGTTTGCTCCCCAGGCTTCGGATGAGTCCCCCAGGCCAAGAGCTCTGGCCATGGGGTCGGGGGTGCAGAACCAGGGTCCCTGGACAGTGTTCTCTGTGCATTGCCCCACCTTCAACCACTCTGTCCCCGTGGGTTTCCTTTGGGGGAGGCTGGGTGCTGGGGGGATGGGGGAGCAACCAGCCTGGCTGTGGTCACCTCTTTCCAGGCCCCGACTTCGACGGCGGGATGGGTGGGTGCCTGTGGATGCTTAGGAGGGTGGACACAGTCAGGATGAACCGTGGTGGGGTGCAGGTGGAGTTAGTGGTCCCCAGCTCCTGGGTGTGACCCAGCGCGGAGCGGGGAGGGGGTTGGTGGGGTTGTAGCCCGGGACTGGAACCCTGGAGGCGGCCAGAGGATGGAGGGAAGAAGGAGGCGGGGAAGAGGCAAAATATAAAAATATCTGGGAGAAGCGCAGCGCTGGGCTACAGTGTTATTGAACTAAAGCATCTTATAAAACTCAAGCCATTAATAACAGGCTGCTGCCACGTCAGGGTAATTTATTCAAATTGCCAGTCCAGGATGGAGGAGCAGATGTTTCGGAGCTGCTGGTGTCATGGAATGAGTTCCAAGGGGGGCGGCGGCACCACGTTCTTGGGGGGTGGGGAGAGGGCAGAGCTCAGCTGAAGTCCCTGCATTCCAAAAGGAGGTGGAGACCTCACCCCAGGCTGCCCCAAGGGAGGAGGAGCAGGCAGGGTGGAGGACAACTAATTTAGTTCAACAAGTGCCAGGATGCAAAACCGCAAGTGAGGACAGGCAGGCAGGGCCCCCTTCCTAGAATGTCGCTGCTCCCATGCTATCCACCTGAAAGGCCACTTCCTACTCAAAGTCTTCCCTGGTTTTTCCAGACCCACAGCGTGGTGCTTGGAATCAGAAGGGCCTGAGTTCCTTTCCAAATGCACCCCCCCCCCAAGTTGGTGGCCCCAGCAAGTTCAGCTCTGGATCTTAGCGCCCCATCTATAGAGTGGAGTAATAATACCTAAGTCATGGAGTGGGGAGAAGAAGAAACCAGCAACCCAGCGCCAGGGCCTGGCCTGTGCAGGGGGCAGCGAGGGCCACCTGGTTTCCTGTACCTCCTTATGGCCCGCACTTGTGCTGAACTTGGTGCTTTGATTCAAGGTCTTTTCCTGCCTCCTAATGGCTCCGTTGGTTTTACCTCAGTCCCAGCCAGACTAAACCACCTATGGCCAAAGATCATGCTCATGTACCCATGGCATATGGGGTGTGGACTGCACACAAGGGATGCTCAGTCGATGCTTAGGGTGCCTGTGGCTTTCTTCTCTGGGGGGGAAGGGCCGGCAAAGCTTGCACAGACCTCCCTTTGGATTCCTGGTACCTCAGTACAGTCCCCTGGATCTTGGCCAAACCTGGGTTGGGTCCTAGAGGGGCGTCAGGACCTTGAAGTCCGGCCACAGTTTCCAGTACAAAGACCAGGAAAGTCAGTTGGCCCCTGGGTTCCTGCCAAGATCTCGGGAAGCAAAACCTCTACAGATGAAAATTCGCCCTCCTGCCCGATGGTACCGTTTTGGCAAAGCAAGCGTCTCCCCCGTGAAGCTGTTTCTGGTTTTAATTCACTCCTCTCCTGGGGGTGTGTAATGCTGGGGATGAGGGGTACTGCTCAGCTGATGTCTTCATGCTGTGAATCTGAATCCCCACTGGGGCAGGAAACACAGAAGGGCCCTATAAATTCTCGGTGCCCTGACTCACTATTTAAAATGGATGAAGAGATATTTTCTCCTTCTTTCTCCGTATTGCAGATGTGGATGCCTGCTTTTGGAGGGGGCATAAAGTGGGGCTCAGCCCCGTTGAGGGATGTTCCTGGATGCCCCCCTTGGGGGGGCATTATGCTTTGGTTCCATGCCCATCGCTGACAGAAGGCCTTCGGTGGCCCCTGATGGCATGTTGCAGTGAGCAGCGGGCGGATACAAGGGTGACACTTTGGAAATGTCCCAATTGGAGGCCGACACGTCTCTTCTCACAGGCCCAGCCCTGATGGTGCCACCATAACGTGATGAGAGGAGAATGAGGAGGCCCTTTTGTCCCCCACACAGCCCTGACCTGAAATGGCACCACTGGAATGATATTCTGTTAGGGAAAGGTTGCTGAAGCAAATCTGCCCTTGGCAGGCCAGGCTTAGCACATTTATCAGAGGCCCAGGGCTCAGGGACCAGGCAGAGGGGACACCTCTGCCATCCCTGTTGCCTGGCCTGGGGACTGCCCTGGGCATGGTGGTGGGATTGGCTGTCAGAAGCATGGGGGCGAGCCTGTGAGGGCCACCAGCACCCCTACCCAGGAGAGGACTCTCACCCCAGCCCTCCCCCCAAACCGCTCCTCCCCCCACCCCCTGCAGCTGGGAGGTCAGGGTGGCCGCTGGCCCCATGCCTTAGCTCCTAGCTCAAGGTTCATTTCAAAGGAAGGAGAAAGCCCGGCCCCACACTCGCGGGGCAATCAGCGCACTCCGTGATGAATGGAGTCTGTGTCACTCAGTGAAAATGAATATTTCTTTGCGATAATGGCCAGATGGTAGCAACTCTCCGATCCAAATTAAAACATGCATGATAAATGCCAGGAAAACAGAGGAAGACAAAACCCCAACCTGGAGTGAATTCTCTCTATAAATCTTCCCCCTACGCCCCCCTCCCCCCCACCACGGCAGCCCTGCTAATAGCCATTAAATTATTAAGATGCGCTGCAAGGAGAATGCCAATGTCAGTGGCACCCGCCCCACTGCCCACCTCAGCCCCCTGCCTGTGGGCCTGACTCTGGAGGGGCTGGGGAGGAGGGAGACACCCAAGAGGGGGCTGCTTTCAGGCCAGCAGAGATGCAGAGAGCGTTCCTCTTGGGGACAGGAGTGCGAGGCTGGCCACGTGGTGCCAGCACTGAGGGCCACCTGCTGGGGCCCAGCCAGGCTCTGTGGCGGGGCGCGGCACACCTGTCCCCGAGGAGGACACCGTCTCCATGGAGCGATGGGAGAGAGCCACCCACTGCCTGACTGTACAGCTGAGGCAGAGGGCAGGAAAGGGGCTTCGGAGCCAGGAAGACCAGCGGGGAAGAGCTGGAAGAAGCACGCCAGCGGGGTGGACCATGATGGGGGCTCTGACCACACAGAGCTGGAGCTGAGAAGGGTTGGAGAGGACCATCCAAGGGTGGGAGTGTGCCCGAAAGTGGATGTGTACTTGGAGGTCTAAAGGCATCAGGCATTGGGTGGGTGGGGGGCAGCTTGGGGGCTTGTATTTCATGGTGACAATAAGGCTCTTGAACTTACACTTTGATTCCCATTGCCCACTGCCCCTCCCCTGACCCCTGGCACCTGCATCCATCTCTCCCTGGTCTCCCTGACACCCTGTGCGGTCTCCCTGTGGGCAGCCAACCTTCCCAGGTCCAGCTACCATCAATTGCCAACCTCTTCCGTAGTCTCCAGGACTCCCTATCATCTTCCAAAAAACCCCCCAGTTCTTTAGCTGGGCATTCCTGGGAACTCTCTCCTCTGGCCATCTGGTTTCCTCGTTTTTCTTGGACAGGCTCTATGCCATGGGGCCTGCATTTCTTGTCTCACCAGCTTTTCAGCCTTAATCCCATCCCACAGAGAGCCTCCTCCAGAAAGACTTCCCGGACTGCTCTCCCCTCTGCCAGCTAAGTTTCGTTATCTCCACTGCTCATCTGGTGCCCGTGAGGCCATGAACTGATCTCCGTGTGGGCTTCTCTAGGGCCCGGAGCTCAGCAAAGGCTTGACGACGTCTTCCTGAGACCCCAATGCGTCTGCTCTCCAGGGGCAGAGATCATTTCTTCCCCTGCAATTGGCCATTTCTGTCAAGCCTTAAACCTCCTAAGACACTTGGGACAGTTACCCCTTGTTGGGATGTAGCATCATGATGTGGAGATAATGGATCTGTCAAAAAGAAAACCCACACTGGCTGGTCCCTGCTGAAGTCCAGCTTCCACAAAGCCTTTCTCCTCGCCAGGCCCAGACAGCAAGGCCCTGAGTGTCCAGCTTGGCTCTGCTCTCTCAGGCAGTCATGAAGTTTCTCCAACTGCTCTTCCCAGCTGACCCTCCAGGCTCAGACGTGCCACAGACAGGCTCATCTTCCTGCTGACTAAGCTTGCACCCAGGCCAGACTCTCCCCAAATCCCTCCAAAGGGCCTTGGTGAGCAGAGTGAGGAGTTGGAGAGCCCATCCTAAAGGCTGTGGTCCCTCCTCATCCTCTGTGCATCTCATGGGTGCCAATGACACTGGGAGAGCTTGCTGTGCATGTCAGCCCCCAGCACAGACCAGAGAGAAGTCAGCAAGTCATGGAGGCCGGCCCAGAAGGGCTAGGTATAGAGGCTGGTTACTGTCTGGGTGGTCTTGGGCAAGACGCCTACCTCTCCTCTCTGAGCCCTCATTTTCCCCTCCATAAAGTGGGGGTGCTCCTCAGCTGACCTTGCAGGGCTGTGGCAGGGCTCAAGGTGCTCTCACTGGAGGCTCTAGATGACTGGCTCTATCTCCCTTCCAGAGCCCTGGCGTGGTTTTCGCAGCAGCGGCTGCAGACATTGCCTGTTCCCACATGTGCTGTGCTGGGCTGGGTGGGGAGGGAGCAGACGTCCCTCACAGCGGGCAGAGCACGTCTGATCCGGAAAACCGGGCAGACGCATAACACAGAAAAACACTCTGGAACAGGCCTGGTGAACTTGGACCGAAGGGTGACAAGAGACAGGATCCCGTCCGTCCCCGCCTCAGACACTGTGCAGGAGCGTAGGTGTGCATGCCCTAAAATGTGAGCAGCAATGAGACCCACAATGTACCAAGTCTGAGTCTTCCAGAAAGTGGACCCTCTTCTCCAGCCAAACCAGCTCTTCTACATTATTTCTAAGCTGTGTTTTTTTTTTTTAATTTTTTAAAAGTTATCTCTACACCCAACATGGGGCTTTTAAAAACAATATAGAACTAGGGGGCATCTGGCTGCCTCAGTCAGTAGAGCATGCAACTGTTAATCGCAGGCTCACTCAGTGCAGTGCTGAGGACCACCAGGCCCAGGAAGGGCTGCGTGTGACATTCTCTCTCTCTCTCATCTTGCCTGGCTCCCTTGAGGAAACAGGTCTTCCTCCTGCATGCCCACAGGGTGCCTGCAACAGGATGCCATGGGAGTGGCCGCTGGGTGGGAGACAGAGGCCCTCGGTCGCCTCTCTCTGTCATTCTGATTTCTATCATTGGCCCCTTCAGCCTGGGCACACGTGCGGCAGCTTTTAAATATCATCCAGGAGCCCATTTGCAATGATTAATATCCCATTTCCTCTGAAACAATCCTTTGCTAAATTAGCTGGGGCCAGAGGGAATTTGGCGAGGAGCCGCGAGTCTCAACTTAACTTGCCGAATGGATTAAAAAAACCCTCAAAAACAAAATGCAGATCAATCAACACCCCTTCCCCCAGCTGAAAACCTAAAGTCCATTTAAACTCCGCAGGTTTGCAGTTAATTATAATTTCACACCTATGGCAGGATTTACCGAGGTATTTATAATGTGTGCCTGCCCGACTGGAGTCTCTGTGGGGCCCTCACGAGGGACCCTTCCCACCAGCCACCTCCTTCCCCAACCACAGAGACCTGTCTTCACGAAGCTGCTGTTTGGGTTCAGTTATGTAAACTAGAGAGGCTTCCTGAATTTAATTTTTTTTTCCTTCTTTTTAAAGAGTCTTCAGGGAAAAAAGGAGACAAAGATTTTTAAGGGACAGGGATTACAGAGAATAAAATCCCTGGGGCAGGGGCACCTTGCTCCATCATCTAGGGAACCTAACAGTTGGAAATGCTTAAACAAAAGTAGGAGGACTGTGGTCAGACACGTGGTAGAACTTCCTGCCCATCAAAGAAGCCCAGCCCTGGGCGGACCACTTGGCCTGGCGCTGAGGTGTCTAATCCTTCAGCCCTCCCCAAAGGCAAATCACAGGGTCTGGCAGGGCGACAGTGACCCCTTCCCCAGGCTGCTCCCTAAGCACTGCGACTGTCTGGGCCCTGCTGTCTTATGTCTGACTCGAACTTTCCGAGCTGAAAGCTGTAATGCCGTCTTCAATATCAGTCCAAAATAAATCAAGGATTCATGTACACGAAAGATCAGCTGGGACATTGGCTTTGGGGCTGGTGTTCAAGGGAAAACATTACAATCTATGGCTTGAGAAATTCTGGTGGGGCTAGGACAGGACAGGCTGACAAAACGGGGTTTCCAAGCTCTGGAGAAGGCCAAGATGGACTGTGGAGTTGCTTTTCTTCTTGAAAAAACAGGAGGGGGGCGGTGAGAAGCCGACTCACGGAGGAGGGTGGAGAGATGGCTCCGGGGCCTTCCAGGCTTTGGAGTTCCACGTCCTGGCCAATAAGACAGTTAGCCATCCTCCAGCCAAAGGTTCACCATGACCCCTTGCCTCTCCCTGGGCCCAGACATGGCTGTGGGAAGGGAGGATGGTGATACCTCAGCCCCCACGAGCTAAGGATACTGGGGTCTGCAGGGTTTGGCCGGGGGTGGGTGGATAAGGAAGTGCACTCCCCCAACACATACACATTCACACATAGGCACAATGAAGTATACACACTGCCCAGCTTCCAGGGGCTTCTATGGGGACACAGAAAGTGTGGGGGCTGGTAAGGGTAGAGTCTTTTATGCTTTGAGGTGTAGCTTTGGGGCCTCAGTCTCTGGACCCCTTCTCAGCCCAGGATCTCATCCTCTGGGCTGGGCTGGGGTTACCTTTGCTCTTTCTGGGGTCTCCCAGGCAGGGCACAAACCAGGAGCCCCAAAGTTGAAGCAGATGTGCTGGACCCAGGGGGAGGCTCCGGATGCCCCGAAGGGGAGACACGGGGACAGAGGTGGAGAGGCTCGGGCTGTGGGACACAACCGGACAAGTGAGGCTGTTCTTTGGCCTGAGTCTCTGAGCGCCCTACCCCGCCCCCAGAGGAGCCTCACCCAGGAGGTCCCCACAGGAAGTGCACACTGGTCTCCAAGACTTTTCCTCCACCCTTCCCCTTGGCCGCGCCTGCACTGCATCTTCAGTCGGGGGCTGTCCAGAGTAACAGGTTTCCTTTCTTAAACCTTGTTTCCTACTCTCTTGGTAGAATTTCAGATTAATCTTCAATTCGTTATGCCCCTCTCCCCTTAGCTTTACTTTTCTGTGTACCCTGTCCCACCTGGGCCAGGCGTTCCTAACAGAATCCCGAGGGATTTCTGTCTACCCAGAAGCTTTTGTCAGTGAGACATTTGTTGCCATTTCTAAGATTCGAAAATTGAAACTTCTATTGAATTTTCATATGGCGAGACCAGCCTGCACATCTATTTCCTCTACACGCTCGCTAAATTGCCAACTTAGAGTATGGGACTAAACAGCTAGAAAAGTCTGGAAGGAACGCACCCAACCTGGGGAGGTCAACAGTGTAGCCACAGGACCTGGCAGCGGCAGGGAGCTGCCCAAGCCCCTCAGCTGGGCTGCCTGGCCTCCCTTAGCACATTCGCTGTCTGTGTCTGTTTAGAAATAAAATAATGCTCGGAGGAGAAATGAAGAACTTAATAGGATTTAAAAAGCCGCAGGAACCGATGGGGCTACAGATGGTCGAGGGGCTGGGAGGACGGAATCAGCCACAGTTTTATGGTGGGGAACGTGGCCTCGGGGAGGGCCTCAGAGCCGCATTCACATGCATTGTGTCCAACCTCATTAGCCAGCCCGGCGGGACTCCGCTGCCACGTGAGTGCCGGTCACGGTGAGGGGAGACGGCAGCCCTGAAGATGCCCGTAAATGAACGGGGAGCAGTGACGGGCTGCAGTACCACCGTCTGGCTAACTGACCGGCCCTCACCTGCCTCGGGGACCCAGTGCACACACGATGACTCTCAGGCTGTCGCGCCTGCCCCCAGCCTTCCTGTGCCTTCCTGGCCCTGCCCAGCTCCTCTCCGCAACAACACCCCCCCATTGCTGACACCCCCCGCCCCCGCACCAGACAGACTGAGACAGGAGGGAGAGAGGGAGCTGGGGGAGAGAGGCAGGGGCTCCCAGGTTTGGAGAGGGAGAGGGAGGACAGGAATGGAATCTGCTGTGGGGTCCTTCAACCCAGGTGATTCTGAAGCACTTGGTGGTGGGGGGAGACATAAAAGAAACTCCTTCGCCCTCTAGAAGCTTCGCTAGGGGGTCCCTAGATAGTAGCTTACTGAAACGAGCCCGCCAGGGTCCCCTTCGTGGCTGGAGCTCAAGGCCACCCCCCTTTCCCGTATCTATCCGAGCCTCCCCCAGGCCCTTTAGCCAGTGAGGAACAACAGGACTTTGTAACAGGATGCTCAGCCCTCCTGCCTGTGTCCACCCTCCACCATCAGCTGGCCTCTGGCTGGCTACCCCCTTGGATTCAGTGACAGCTGCCCCTTTGGCCCCTCTTTTCTGGGCCTCCTCAGGCCTCCCTGACTAGGCCAGGGAGGGGACTGAGCAGTCCCTCCCCCAGCTGGAGCCTCACACATCCCAGCAAAGTCAGAGTCCTCTGGACTGTGTGTGTGTGTGTGTGTGTGTGTGTGTGTGTGTGGTTTCCAGCTCCAGGTGCTGTGGAAGGGTGAGGGCCGTGGTGACAGACCCTAGAAGACCGCTGCAGCCTTGCTCACGTTCCCTCTGGAGGGGTTCCCCAGGCCACACCTGCCCCTTCTGAGGGATGAGCAGCCCCTCGGCAACCCTGAATCCCCTCTTTCCTGGGACTGCCTCCCAAGTCATCTTGATTCCAAACTTCTCCAGCTCATCAGCCCCCCATGTTGTGTTTCTTCTGTCATTTCATGTTGATGAGATAAAATCAGGTGGCCTGTCTGTGCCCCACCCCCCAGTCACTGTGTCCCCGGTGGGGGACGTTTGCTTTCCACCTTACCAGGAGCGTGTGTGGGGCTGTGGGTGCTTTTGCCAGTGTGGGTGGGAGGCATGTGTTCCGGCCTCCTCCGAGCACAGCATGGATAAAGCCCACAGGAAATAAACCTTCTGGCCTGTCGGTGGTTGCTGCGAAGAGGTAAGGGTGGTTTCTGATGATGGGGTGTGTGTCTGGGAGAGGTGGGGTGGCATCAGGCCAACGTCTGCCGTCCCTGGCCCGGACCTCAGCCACTTCTTCCCTCTTCAAGGGCTCCTTCTTGGGCCCTTTCAGGGACATAGGCACACCCTCCAGCCTCAGCCTCCTCCAGTTCGGCCCAGGGGGTCCCCAAGCAGGTTTGCTGACTAAGGCCGGGGCCCTCAGAGCCTGACTCCCTGCAAGGAGCACCCATGCCTGGGTATGGGAGCCTCATTTGCCTGGGGGGGGCTGCGGGTTGTCCTGTCTTCTGACCTTAATACTCCCCTGGGCTGAGACCAGGGAGAAGGAGGGAGGGGGTCAGGGCTATAGGGCAACACACTGTGGGCACCCATCTAGATGCTAAGAGTGAAACCCAGAGGCTGAGGGGCCCCTGCAGCCATGGCACCCAATTCAGATGCTGACCATGAACCAGCTCATGGGGCAGGATACATCTGCTTGCCGGGAAGCAAAGGAACACAAGTGCATGCCCTATAGGGAGGGTCCCTGCCTCTGAGATGACCAGGGCGGGTGGGGGTGCCCTCCCCCAGGCTCCTCTCTGTCCCCAGCCTGCCTCATTCCTCTGGTTAATGAATTGGTTTGCTTATTTGAGGGTGGCTCAGTTTAAATGTAACTTGCTCCAGCGAGCTCTGTAGGGTTAACTGGATCCTCCTTGTGGAGAGAGGGTTCCTTCCCTGCTTAACTCTTGGTGGCGGTAGCAGGGGCCAGCTCTTCTCTGCCTGTGCAGGGGCATCACAGCTCTCTGCCTGGTCCCCCCACTATGATCAGGGTCTCCTGCTTCTGGTGGAGATAAGCCCAACCCCTTGGCTTTGTGTTCAGGGCCCCATTTTCACTTTGAGTCCTCACTGTTTCCGGCCAAGTCTACACCTCTTGGTCCAGTTCCCTCCAGGAAGCCCTCCCTGCCTGCTCCAGGACACAATGAGCTCTCTTCTTTGACCCCCACCAGCTATGCTGTCTCAGGTCTAATGGGTTGGTGCAGGAGCTCCGTATTCAGCCTGGCCCTGCCTCCCTCACCTGAGACCCTGCTCTTCTTCCCTCAGCCTCCTTCCATACCCTTCTCTGTTCCCATTTCTTTCATCTTTTTTAACATTCACCTTTTCCCCAGCTTCTTTCCACCAGAAGAAGTATTTAATGGATATTAAATTATTTTAAACTGACTTTCTTTTTTCTTTTTTTTTTTTTTAAATAGCTTGGTGATAGTGCTGACTCAGGATCATCTCACTGTTTAATATTTGAATATGCAATTAATAGATAGATGTTTAGGTTTGGCTCTTCTTCCCCCTTTCCACTGCAGGAAGAATAAAAGAGCTGATTAATCTGGTTTGGGGCAAGTGTCAGCGGCAGGAGATATATGGGAGAAAGGAGATGAGGTTAGCAAGTTGGAGTCAGAGAGCTATTGCCTCCAAGGCAAGTGAAGGAGAAAAGGGTTTGCATTTGCGCTCAGTGTGGCCTCGCTGGGCACGGTGTTTCCGATACCCCACTTCAGGCCCGGAGAAAACTGGCTGGACTCTGTCTGAGCTATCTGCTCCGCACCTGAGGGGCCCCTTGCTCCTCCACAGGGGCCCCCCTCTGTGGGGCCTTTTACATGGCACCCCAACTTCTGTTCCGGATGTGGGAAAGCCTCTCCTTCAAGGCCAGCCCAGGCGCCATCTCCTCCAAGGTGTCTGGCTGCCCCCATTTCAGGGGCCCCTTCTCTGGGACTGCAGGTGCCGCCTTGTTCCGGCTACCCTCCTGTACACCAGAGATTCGCCCCCCGCCAGGGATAGGGGCTCTTCACTGCATCCTGGCCCTGCTACCTGAACGGGGTGCTGCAGGTGAGTCGCTGCATGACGGGGTGCCCTGGGGCCCAGGGCCTGCTGGGCCTGTCTCCCGGAGACGGTCTCTAGGACAGGCCCGTGGAGAAGTCCCGCGTGAGGCGGGCCAGTACTCCCCTCAGCAGCAGGGCAAGGATGCCTAGAGCTGGGTATTTGAGGAGCTTCTGGGTGTACAGCAAACCAAAGTCACTGGACTGCCAGGAACGGGGAAGGAGCAAACAGCGTGAACCAGGTGGGCATTGCCTGCCTGGGCCCTTTACACCTGAGCCATTTTTACCTCTCAGCTGACCCACCTCACTCTCAGGATCCTCAGGATGGGAAGCTCTCAGAAGGCCAGAGGGAGGTGTGTCAGTGACAGGGTCATGGGACCCCTTGGGGGCTCTGGGCTCTGGGTGGGGGGTGAGATTTGAGGCCCAAGTCAGGAGGGTCCTAGACATAGAGGCCTTGTGCCCAGGTCAGGGTCCGGCTAGGGCCCAGAGGGCAGCAGCTGGAGCAGGAGGGACCCCGGGTCTCAGGGGCAGGCAGGCCACCTGTGGCCACCCTACCTTTCTCTCGGGATGGGGACCTTGACTCTGACTTTGCAACTAGCTTTTGCCTATTTTACTTTTTGCTCTTAATTTCCTAGAACACTCTTTGTAGGGAGGGAGGACAGGGGAGAGAGAAATTACTCAGTGCCTGTCCAAGCGGAGAGGGGAGTGACCTGTCCAGGCCAGAGCCCAGGGTGGAGGAGCTTGGCAAAGGGAGCCAGGAGCCCCTGTTGGGGCAGCCTCTGGGTGCAGTAGTGGCAGCGCCCTCGCTGGTGGAGGCGCCAGAGCCTGCCTCGGGGAGTGGGGCTCTGAGCTTGTGGGGTGTGGCTGTGCCCTCCCACTCTGTCCCCTTCCAGACATCGCCGTCGGCCGGAATCTATCCCCAGGATCTTGACCTCAGCGGTCCCAAGCCCCCACGGCGGCCCTTCTCAGATTTGCCACCCTGGCCTGAACCTTCCCAGGTCCCGCTTCCTCTCTCTCCCAGACTGGCACCCTTTCAACTGCTCACGCTCCATCATGGCGGGGGTTTCCTTGGCAGCACGGAGGTGGTTCCTAAAGGAGGCATTCGACTGCCCCAGGACATGCTACTTGTTTACTTACAGGAAGGAAGGAACCCCGCCACCTGACAGACCCCAATCACCTCCTCACGCCCCTTCATTCTCTCCCCACACCGGTCACCCAGAGCTCCAAAGCCCTGTCCCAACTCCCAGCCACGAGGTCCCTAGGGCGGGAGGCGAGGGCAGGGAGTCGCTGCATCACTGCCTCAGGGAGAGGGAGGGAGGGCTGGGGCAGGAGAGGGGGGCAGAGACAAGTGAGCCCTCACGTGAAGGGGGCTGGCGCAGGCAGCTACTACCTCCTCGGCTCTCGCTGTCCGCTGGCTTCACCTGGATCGGCCGGTTCATCTGCAACAGAGCACAGGGGACAGTGTCAGAGCAGGCCTGGGAGTGAGCGGGCAGACACCCACACCCAAAGGGACACGGGTGTTCATAGGGACCGAGGCACACGGACCGCACCCGGCGACATGCCCGCCCGCCCAACGGCTGCCCCCCGCACAGCTGCACCAAGCCCCAGCCCTCTCCCCTTGCCTATGCAGTCCCCAGGGCTCCCTTGTTTCAGGAGGCTTTCTCTGGATGGCCGACTCCGCGGAGTCCCCCCCCCCCCCAGCTTTGAGCAGCTCTCGCTAGCCTGTGATGTTAGAACCTGAGGTGTCCCCACAGCGCATCTCTGGCCAGCCCTGGTTCACTGGAGACAGCCGGCTTTGCTAAAAAGAGCTGGCCTCTGGCCACCCCGTGCCATCTCACGGATGTGGGCAGTGGGTCCCAGGGGTGCCTGAGGCTCTGGGCCACCCAGCTCCTCGTTGGAGTTGGGCTCAGGGCCGGGGTTCCTGATTGCAGCTAGCGCTGTCCCCTTGGGGTGTGTGGAGCGGGCACAGTTCCTTGTCTCCCATGGTGTCTAGGGGCCAGAAGGACACCAGGACACGGCCTGACCCCCCACGCCTCCCAGAGGCCCAGCTCGCACTCTCTCTCTTTCTCTTTCTCTCTCTCTCTCTCTCTCCCCCCCACTTCAGTGCTCGATCAGGCCACTAGGGGTCTCTGAACTCCAAGCATCGCGGCTTGGCGCTGGTCTTGAATCCTCCCTGCGGCTGGTGGCAATGCAACGGGGTGGGGGCTCCCCAGCCCTGAGGCCCCAAGACATTTCAGACAATAAAAAAGGAAGGAATCACGCAAATGGAATCCTACTTTATGTCTTTTCCAGTGCTTTCGCCTGTCAAGTACCTCCCTTATCCCCCACTGCATTTTCATTTCTCACACAAACACACCCCGACAGGCAGAGAGGGCAGGGACTGGCACCCCCATTTCGTAGATGGAGACGCTGAGGCAGAGCCACCCCACGGCATGATGAGCCCAGGAAGCCGAGTCAGCCAGGGCTACGTCTAGGCTTCCGGCCTGCACCAGGTGACTCTGTTGCCAGTTCCCCTCGTGTGCGGAGGCTGGACCAGCCAGTTACGAGCTTCCTCGGGCCTTCTGGTCTAGGATTCGAAGTGAGTTGTGGCTACGTCAAGACAAGTGGGTGGGGGAGTGTGGGTGCCCGTGACTCAGCAAGGTGAAGACAAGGCCAGGGGATGGGCAGAGGCACGAGCAAGGACAGAAAGGCAGGAGGCAGGGCACGGAGCAGAGGGAATGAGACGCATGGGGCCTGCGGGGCGCAAGACAGGACCCCGGGGGTCAGCCCACCGAGATGGGGTCGAGCGTCATTTGCCACAGGACTTGGCACGCCTTACGGAGTTGAGGGAAAAAAAGCTATTTGTATGTAAGCTCCACCAGATAGAATATTGTGGTGTTACAGAAAGCTCCAATCACAGGGAGAAGGAAGAGGGACATAATGAAGTTCCTGGCTTCATTTAGGGAGTCCTGGATCCCCCCCGCCATAGACAGCCTCCTTTGCAGTTCTTGTGCAAAGGGTGCAAAAGGCCGAGCAGGCTTCTGACTCTGGGGGAAGGGCTCCAGGAAGGAGCCAGGGCCCTCCTGGTTTCCTGTCCAGTGCCTTTTGGGACTCAGTATCCAACCCTTTTCTGGAATGTCTCTTCTTCCTGGAACACCCCTAAATTAAACAAGGTAAATTAAACAGGGCCAATGGAATCTGTCTGTGCGGGGAGCCTTCCACCTCAGGGGGCTCCCCACCCCCAGGCAGCCAGCCTGTCTCCCTGTCCTTGGTACGTGTGCATTCGAGAATACTCTGCCCCAGGCTCATGGGCTTAGGCCTAATTTCCAGCCCTTCCAGCTCCCCAGCACCACCCCAGCCCTCCCTGACCTCCTACATGACTTACTGCTAGACTCCAATTTGGCTGTGGGCTTCCTGGCAGCAGGGGTCCAGGGGCTCATATGGCTTCCCCCCTACCCTCAGCCATGGGCTAGACACCCACAGGGTGCTCTACACAGACTGGTGGACTGGAGCTGAGCTGGTTCCCAGGGACCTGTGGCTCCCAAGGTCATTTTTCGTGTTTTATTACGATCTAGGGATGGTCAGCATCCAGAGAGCCTTTGCGGGGCTGTCAAAGAGGTGCCAGTCTTGATGGAGAGATAAAATACGGCCCAGTGCTTTCTTAATTCTCAGCAGAAATAAAGTGTCAGGCTCAGTTGGGAAGATCTCTCAGCTGGAGCAGGTTCTGTACAGATGCGTGGGGCCTGGATGGAGATCTTCTCCCTTGGCCAGTGTCTCTCTTCCCTGTTCTAGACTTCAGCCCTGTCCAGCCTCACCAAGGCCTGGTTCTGCCCTGAGGAGGTGGGGGGTGGACATCATGAGCTTGTCCTGGGGAGAGGAGGCTGCACCAGGCTGCAGAGATGGCCAGTGAGGAAGGGGACAGCCAGAGAGGGTAATGGGTAGGACAGTGGGAGGGGCACTGCCACCTTGTCCTTCTTCTAACTTTGCCCCTCAGACCCTGGCCACATGGCCCCAGGCTGTCCCTTACAGGTGAACAGCATGCTTCAAGGACACTGGAGCCTGCTTCTTGGCATCTTTCCTCTCCCCTGTCTGTCATGCCTCTGTCCAGCCATCCCCCTCGGTCACTGTATTATCTTTCCAGGAGGGCCTGGGGCTGGGGGCTGGTGGGACCTGGGCTGGGGTGCAGGTGCCCTCCTTGCTGATTCTCTTTCTGAGGTGTCGTCTGCGTCCCTCTGTGGCCTTCCACCTGGGTTGTGCCTCCGCTTGCCTTGGGGGGAGAGGGGGTGGCAACTCGGGGCTGCCCCCCAGGTCAGGAACAGCTCCCTGAATGCATCCTAAAGGCTTCTGGGGTCAGTCCTTCGGGGACATCATTAACAATTTGTGTTTCTGCTTCCAGCTTGGGGTCCCGTCACAGGGAGCGAGTGGTTGTTGGCCCAGGTTTTGGGGTCCTCCCTGTCCCTACTGCAGCAGAGGGCTGGTGGGTGGCTGCTTCTGTTAGTTCTGCTTCCCCTCCCCCTCCCCATTTCTGCCACTTTTTGCATCAACACATACCCATGCATTAAACAAGACATTCCATTAATTTCTTCATCATCATAACTTAAGCTGGGACATACCCTTTAAATATTCATTCAGCTATGAAAACTGGGCATTAAAATTTTAATAATGTCAAGCTCATTTGAACTAGGCTCCTTGGGGACGATTACGATACAATTAGAATAAATACGATGATTGAGCTGGTCCAAAGGCTTCACCTGTCTGTCCAATGTGGCTCCTTGCGGAAAGAGAGGTCTGTGGCCAGTGAGCAGGCAGACAGATTGACAGACAGACCAGCCTGGCTCTTTCTTGACTTCCCCTCTCCTTCCCATATCCCCTTCTCCCCATGTCAGTTCCCCCCTGTTACTTCTACCGCCCACAAGCATCTGCAGCTCTCTGCCGCCCCCTGTGGGCCAAGGTACAGAAGCATCCCTCCCCCATCTGGGAAGATGGCCCTGATTAACCCCTAGGTCCAGATATGCCGCCTTTCCTTGTCCTCCTGGGTGCAACCTGGACTGGGCTCCTGGGTGGTTTCCTATGTGAGGGCCATTTTCCCATCTGTGTGTTTCCTCTTCCTTGCCCCACAAGGGGCTCCCTGAGGCTTGAATGAATACCCCACCAGAACAGGGCCAGCCTGCAGAGGGGGCCACTGGTCCCTTAGTGCCCAGATGTGTTCTGCCACCAGATGAGGAGGGGACTGACTTCACCCAGCTTCCCCTCCACTACAGCTATCTTCCTGGGAGTTGACATGGAGGTTTGGGGACAAGAGCTGAGCCCCCTGGCCCCTCATTGCTTAAGCCAGTGCTGGCGAGAGCCCTGGGGACATCCACTCGTGAACTTCCCCTGGCTTCACTTGGGACAGCCCTCGCACCAGCAGGATCCTTAGGGCCCTCCTCCTGCCTTCTCAGGCACCTGAGCCCTCTGCTTCACACCCAGCGGCTGGCCCAGAGCTGTTTCAGAAATAAAAGGACCTGGAAAGTTATCTGTCATCCCCACTGGACATCCTCAACAACCCTCCTCTTCCAAGAAGACTTCCCTGGTTATCTCTTGGCTCCCTTAGTCACATATGGCCTTGTACTACCTTGTGAGCTCTCACTTTCTCCCCTCGTGTGTGTGTGTGTGAGACAGGCTGAAACAGAGAGACACTTGTTTCTCAAGCAACAGCAGGGACCCAGTTTCCTACCCACAGACCCCCTAGACCTTAACTCGGGACAAGCTCCCCTGGAGTGTGTGTGTGCATGTGCACCTTTGAGTAGTACTCGGAGGACATTACAGACATCGGCAAAGACTTCATTTCAGCTAGAGACTGGGAATAAACAAGATAAAGGAGGAAACTGGTACAGTTTCTTCGGCATAGTAGTCTCTCCATAAACCTCATCCTCCATGTTGCTTTCCAGTTCTGTGACCCAGAAATGCCTTGGAAGGTCTGGACCAACACCCCACACAGTGCCAGGATGGGTGGAGGATGGTTAGGGTGGCAGAGGTGATTGTGGTGGCCTATGGGGATGGCCAGGGTGCTCTCCACCCAGCCCCTGAGTCCCCAAATGTAATTCCAGGGTGAGTACTCAAACCTCAATGCTGAGTGAGGGTCCTTTCAGGCTCGTCTGGGACATGTGAGTGCCTGGTGACACCCAGCTCCCTGCTCACTGGAGGGTCTCACCTCTCCCCAAGCCATGGTGTAGTGTGCCAATGCCTATTCCTCTCTTGTCTTGTTCACTGAAGGTAGCTCTTATCTCTCTCCCTTCCCACCACCTCCCATGCTTGTGAGGAGCCAGACTCCTGTTCCTCATCAGTCTCCACTGTTGTTCTCATTCCCGCCAAAGAACTCAACTTTTATATTATCTGCCCCCCCCCCCACAACCCAGCACACATAAGGGTCATAGAAACGGTGAAGCAGCGGACCCTGTGGGCTGGGGCCCACTGGGATAGCTGTACCCCAACCCAGCAGCATCATCGCTCTGGGAAAAGAGAGATCATTTTGCAGGGCTCCTTGTTCAAAAAACAAGGGAAAAAACCATCGTTAAAGCACTAAAATATAAAGTTTTCCCTTTCTTCCTCAGTCTCTCTCTTTCTTGGCTTGTCATGGTGTTTTTTATTTGCTGTTTGACGTTGTTTTAAGTAAAAAGAAATATAAATTTAAATTATTAGTATAGATCCTACCATTTGTCTTTATTTTGTGTGATGCCAGTTTTAAATGCAAATATCAGAACATTTAGCTCCTATGCAGAATCACCAAAATCACAGTTGTTTTTTTGTGACTTGTGCCTGGACGGTTCCTTGAGCCGGCCAGAAGAGACAAATGCAAGCCAGATTCAGGAAGGCTATGGAGGAAGAGAGAATCCCCTCAGGCTTGGAGATCTTCACAGGTACCCAGAGCGCCCCACCCTGCAACAGTGCTGTGGGGAGGGGGGCACATCTTGGGCCTGAGCACTGCTGGGCTCTCCCTTCCACTGACCACCCACTGACATGGTGCCACCTAGCCTAGCCTAGGATGGGCCCTTAGAAGTCAAGCAAGGCTTCATCTCCATCCAGAGGCCATCCACTGCCCCAACCCACAGTGGACAGTCGACCCTAAAGGGTATTGTAAATGTTCTTCCAGGATGTGCTAGACCAGGGCAAGAGGCTTGCCCTTGCAAAGACATGGCCTCTGTTGGCCAACCAGACATAACACAGTGCTACCAGCCTGGGGTACCCCTGGGTGAGTAGGCCTGACCCAAGCCTCCCCTAACCTGCACCCAGACTACCGTTGGCCAGCCTAGAGGGCTGACTGCTGGCTTGTGAAGCCCAGGATGTGCACAGATTAGGCAGACAGTGGGAGGCAGAACCTCCCATGATCAAGAGGCTGCAAGCCCTACACATGCTCCTTCATCCCACAGACTTCATTGACTTGAAACATAAGAACAAAGAGAAAATTTTAAGAATTTCAAGATGGCGACTGCAGAGCACTAAACCCCACGTGTGTGACCCTTCTGAGCATGGGGCCTATGTGCCTGAACAGGCTATGTGCCCATGGAGCTACCCCACAGATGATGCCTATCTGGGTCCCCACCACCCTGAAGTTCTTTCCATCTACCAATGCCAGGCACCAGGCATTCCCTTGACCAGCAGGTGTTCTCAGCATTGCTCCTGCTACAGAAAGATCATGACTTAAAGATTTACCTTTTGAAGATGAACCTTGGGCAACTTTGGGAGAATAGATTGAGAATTCTCAGCCTTTGGTATAAAAGGCTAGGGGTGAGGAAACCACCACCTGATATGGACAGAGAAGAGAACTCACGCCTGAGATCATGGGGACCTAGGTGGGTGGCTCCCCAGCGACTCTGCCCTCTGCCAGGACGTGGCCTTTGCAGCACTAGCCAATAGTAATTCACAATCAATTAATGGAGAAATTATTTGTTTAAAGCCCCAGGAAGGCAGATTCTGAATCACATGCCCTGTGCATAGTAGGCTTTCAGGAACCTCAGAATAAAATAAGCCTCCGCCCCATGGTTTCCACAATCCCCTAGTGAGAAGGGATGGCAGGGGAATGGCAGAAGCAGTGCACATTATTTGGAGCTTGTTGTAAATATATTAATATTTTAATTATCTCCTTAATAAATCACATATGGTTCCTTCCATAGAGAGGGGTTAGAAATTCAAGAAATCCTGTCTGTTGTCACCATGAAGTTCAGACTTAAGGACACCCCAGCAGTTAGTGCAGAGGGCAATCTGCCTTCACTGGAGACCTCTGACCTCGGTCCACTCTCCGAGGTGCACCCTGGCCAGGCCAGCTGGTGGCGCGCCCCCAGGGCTTGGGGGGCCCATCCCCAGGCTGCCCTTTCTCCTGGCTACCTCCCATGCCTCCCTTAGGCCTCAGCTTCCCCCTGTCCCTTCAAGCTTCCCGTTCTTTCTTTCAAATGCCTTGCCACAGCGTGGCCTGATTATGGACCATTATTATCCCAACTTGTGGACTTATTTGTTCCATGTCTGTCTTCCCTTTGTGAGGGAAGGCCCACACCCATTTTGTTTTCCTGCTGTACACCCAGAACCCTGTGCATGCCCCATCACCGGCCTTGTTCCCTCTTGCCTCAGCCATGCCCCTAAGATAGGAGTGTCCAGAGGCCAGAGGTGGTCACCTGCTGGACAGCTCTGTTTCTGACCCAAAGGCCCTCCCCTCCAGCAAGGTGGGGTTGTGGTACCTTTGGGTGAGGAAGGGTTTGTTGAAGACTCCAGCCTTGATCCTCATTTAGAGAGACAGTCAGTGAGCACAGACCAGACAGAAGAACCCGGGGTTATTGTTAAAATATGCAAATCCACAGCCCATTGAAATGCAAACCCTCCAGATAAGATTTTTAATAAATCTGGTTCTGCTCCCACTCCCCGCTCTGAGGAGGCCATCTGATTCTTGTTGGGTCAGGACACAAACCAGCATGTAGGTCCCGTCAGCTCTTCACCCCTCTTCTCTTTAGAAGGCGCAGCTAGGAGTGGCCCCTGGGTGGGGCTGGCGGCCAGCCCAGGCCCTCCGCCCATCCCTCTGCAAAGTATTTGAGGTCACCTCCAAGTCACCCACAGAGCCGCCTTACCCTGTCTCTGTGCTGGTTACAAGGCCCCCCTTCTTTACTGTCGCCCTCACCTCCTCTCATACCTATCTGAAGAGTAGAGTCCTAAGCCCCGGTGGCCCCCTCAGGGAGACTTCCGTGACGGGGTCCACACAGCCACACTTGTCCCTTTTTGAGCCATCGCCTCTGGACTCACTTTGCTGCTGTCACAAGTGGCCCTCAAGGGGATGAAGGGGGCAGGTGGATGAGAAGCAGCACAGACACCTGACAACCTTAAGGACACGGCTGTGACCCAGCCCAGGCCTGGGCCTGTTGCTCTGGGTCAGGACATGAGAGTATGCGGACCTGCGTGGGCCACCGCCACGTGCCTGGATGGGAGCTGGGGGGCTTGGGTGGTGGTCGTGGCAGGTGACAGTTGTCCTGTCCTTCCCAAGCTCCAGGCCTTACGCCGAGCACACGAGGTGGCTTAGGTCCTCCAGTCCTCTCGGAAGCCAAGTGAGCCGGATGAGCAAAGTCACGGGGTGGGTAGGGTGTGGACCAGGGCTGGGCATTCGGGGGCAGAAGGCCTGGGTGAGCTGAGGAGACAGGGTGCCAGCTAGCAGGGTGCCAGAGAGTGTGAGGAAAGTCTGGGGTATGAGTGCCCAGGCAGTCAGGCAGAGTCAGGGGGAGCCGCTGTGGCCCCAGGAGGGCCTGAGCTGATGTTGTGGGCAGTGTCCCCTGTCCGTCTCCAGCAGGGACAACAGAGGCCACCGGCCATGGTCAGAAAGAGTAAGTTTGGGGAGGCGTGCTCAGGGAAGGAGTCTGGTCGGGGATGCCTGAGAAGTGCCAGGTGAATGTTTAGGTCCGAACGGGCCAGGGTTGTCTGGGTCCCCTCCCCATGTGTGGGAAGACAGAAGTCCAGGCTTATGCATAGGATGTACTTGATGGATTGAAGTAAAACTTCCCCAGTTTGGCTCTAAAGCTTGGATCCAGACGGTCCCTGAGTCCCAGCCCCAGCCTGGCCTTGTGCGCCTTCCACTTGGGAGGGGGCGTGGGGGAGAAGACCGTTGAATCCTAGCACACGAAGCGGCGGGTTGGGGGGGCGGGCAGAGGCTGCCCTCTCCAGGGGGTGCGGCCTGAGCCGGCACTGGTGCTCCAGGCACAGTGGGGTGGGGAGCTCTGTGCACGTGGTGAGGAGGCGGGTGGGGCACGGAGCCTCCGTCCCAGCAGCCCCCCTTGCGGGCCCCGCAGCCTCCGTGGTCCAGCCCCCACAACAGGCGCTGGCAGTTGCTATGCAACAGGCTGTTCTGCTCTGCAGTGCCCAGCGAACAGCGAGCCGCGGGCAGAGGACTGACAGAGCCTATTGGTGGGGCTGCCTGCGGCTGCCCCCTCCCCTTCTCCCTGCTTTCCTCTCTCTCTCTCCTAGCCCTCTCCGAGCCTCCACCCTCTCCTTGCTCTCTGCGGTCCAAGTTTACAGAATGCCTTCCCCTCACGTGCAGGGCCGGGGGGGGGGGGGGGTGAGTTGGCACAAACAAAGGGGGTGCCGCCCCCAGCCCCCACCGTCGGGGGCCATCAAAGGTCTCTTCTGCTGGTTTCCAGGAGGAAGGGACTCCCCAGTCAGCTTTTCGGTTTCCCTTCTCCCCCCCTCCCCAGTGGGGCCGGGGTTGGGGCCATCTGTGTGGGTAGATGCTTCCTGGGGCTGTGGCAGTCCAGCGGACAGGATGGATACAGTGAGAAATCAGTGAGAAGTCGCGGAGATGGGCTAACGTGCCCCTACCCACCTGTCAGGGCTCCCTCAGGGGCACACAGCCAAGGGCAGCCTGTCTCTTTGTTTCTGAGTCCCCCGTCCATCTCACCTGCTCCCACCAACACACCAGGGCTGCCTGGCAAGGGTGGGAGGACCCGTGCAGTCCTAATTAAGATCTGCTGCTGTGGAAACCAAGCTTATTAGCCTGCGCAGCCAGGCTGGGTCGCTAACCCTCTTCAGGGTTGGGGAGGGAGTGATTATTATTATTACTATTTTCTTTAATGGCAGTGGATAGATAATTCTG
This sequence comes from Mirounga leonina, assembly GCF_011800145.1. Taxonomy (NCBI): domain Eukaryota; kingdom Metazoa; phylum Chordata; class Mammalia; order Carnivora; family Phocidae; genus Mirounga; species Mirounga leonina. Next base: position 34,968,590 of record NW_023270854.1, on the reverse strand, counting down.
GATGAAACAAGCCCTGATTCAGTTGGGAGGCCTGGCTTTCAGTGCTAGCCATCTACTTGCTCATATGAGATGGGGCAGTTACTTGATCTCCTAGAGGCCTAGCCTCCTTGACAGTGTGGCAGGATTAATGTGAGAGCTCAGGTGAGTGCCTGGCATTCAGTCAGTGCTCAATAAATGAACCACCAGCTGTCTTCTCTCTCCTTTTCTCTTCCCTTCCTCTCCCCACACCTCTCCTTCTCCTCTCTTAGTGGGTATTTCCATCATTTTTGAGGGACTACCTAACATTTGATTTCCTTCCCCACCGCCTACCCCCTGGGCTCTTTTGGACTCTACTGAACTCTTGGACAGCCTCGGGGCAAGAGCAGATGCTGGTGGCAGAGGGTGGGAGACCATGCTTTCCTGAGGCATTAACACCCTGAGCTCAGGGACTTGTGGCCTCCCTTACCCTCTCAAAATCTCTCTTCTACCTGCTCCAGGTCTGTCCTCTCCTACTTGGCCTACCAAGTTCTCGAGCCTATTGCTTTGTTATTTATTTATTTTTATTAAAAATTTTTTTTTAGTGATCTCCACACTCAACATAGGGCTTGAACTCACCACCCCAAGACCAAGAGTCGCATGCTCTTCACTGAGCCGGCCAGCTGCCCCTGGAGCCCATTGCTTTGATGGGCCACTAAGTTTGTTCTTCCATCCATCCATCCATCTAACCCTCCAACCATCCAGTGCTTACTGAACACCTCTGTGGCCCAGCCCCTGTTCTCTGGCTTAAGGATGGCACAGCAAACCTCAAAGACATTGCCCTTCCCTCCAGAAGCTCACACCCAGTTTGCAGAAGGGCCTTGCTGAAATGGTGTTTAAGCCCCCCCTTCCTGTGCCCCATTTGTGCACCACACCTTCTGCCCTCAGTGCCACAGCATAACCGAGTCCCTAAATGCCCAGCCACATGGCCCCATACTTGGAGGGCACCCGCCACCCATTCACATGGAATTCCCTTCCTCAGCTCTTCAGTAGTTGCTCCCACACTACAGTGATGGGGGTGGGGGCTCCATCCTGCAAGGGGCGTCCTAAATCCAAGCTGGTCAGCTCTAGCGATTACAGAGGACTCATCTCCAGCCCTAACCTGCCTCCTTTTGTTTCCCCTCATCTACTCAGGTACCAGAGCTCCACCAGGCAAGTCAAGGCCATGTACCAAGGCTGCCCTCAGCTATGCAGACCTGAGAATCGGTTTCTTCCACCAAAACATGCTCACAGTCCTCCCTTCCCAGCAGCTTACTGGCCCTTCCCCTGAGAACTCACACCTCTCTAGGGCCCTTGGCTGTGGAGTTCTGGGCCTCACGGGGCTCTCTCTGGCTGGATCTGATCTCTCCCAGCCCGCAGACCACTGCCTTCCTGATTTAGACTCTGCGCCTCTTAAAGCCGAGTGGGCAGAACTGGGAAGGGGAGTGAGCACCCTGGCCCTGGAGGCTGGACAGAACCCCTCGCCGGTGTTGTCCAAGGCCCACCCTCCTGTCTGCGTTTCCCTTCGGCCTGCCCCGAGTCAGGTGTCGTGAGTCCTCCTTCCCCACCCACCCTGCCCCAGGAGGTTGCTCTGGGACTGTGGACCGAGTTGTCAGGCTGAGTCCCCTCCACAACCAGAAGAGGAGCTCTGCCTTCCCCACCGCCCTCTCCTCACCTGGGACCCCTCCTCCTGTCTCATGGGGCTCAGTGGGAGGCCCGGAGAGTCAGTCCCCAGGCAAGTTAAAGGAGAAAACAAAGCCCACACCAAGTAAATGACAAATCTAGAGGAAATTGCTCTTAATCCCCATACCACAGCCTGATGGTGCCGGCCAAGCACAAGCCTGAGTCATCCTAGAAATGGCACCGACATTTGCTTTTTGGAATTTGTTTTGTCTCTGAGCTTTAGATTTAATCATTCTCTCTCTCTCTCCCTCCCTCTCTCTCTCTTTCTCCCCCTCCCTCCCTCTGCCCCTTGCTCTCCGTTTTCTAATATGAGGCTGCACCACCAGCTCATCCAAGTCTGTTTTCCTGGCATTAATTAACACAGCTCTCCAGCCTCCAACAGCCTAAATGATGAATCAGGTTAAATTCCAGACAACAGCCACACACCGCCATCAATTAGCCATCTCTGGGGCAGCTTCATTAATAAGCATCGATCATGGCCCTCCTCCTCGAACATGCCAGGGTCTCTGGGTCATAGACACTGCCCATAAGAGCGTGTCAGGTTTAGGTGTGAATGTGATGGTGTGTGCGTGAGGGCTGGAGAGCGCGAAGGGGGTGGGCAGGTGAATGGGTGTGCAAGAATGTGGATGTGTGAGGGAGTGGGTGACTGGGACTTGTATGTGAGTATGTGGGGCTGACTGTGGTGTGTACATAAGGTGTGTGATGTGTGTGTTGTGTGAGGTAGGGTGTATGTGGAGTGGGGTGTGTTTAGGG
>NW_023270854.1:34940591-34966150 GCF_011800145.1 Mirounga leonina | reverse complement strand
GAGTTCATGGTTTGCTCTCCATGCTGGTGCCCGACTCCCCCCGCCCCCCCGCCCCCAACCAGTCTCCCCTGTGCCTTCCGCTTCTCTTCTGAATTCAACACCTGGGTTCTCCCACTTGCGGCTGGTTCTTCCCCTCTTCCCTCTCTCCCATCAGAGACTTTACCCATCCCCTTCTCTTCAACTTGCAGTCTCCTGGAGGCAATTCCAAACCTCCCACCACATCCCTACCCTCCTTCCCAGTTGTATTCTGGATCCTCTGGGCTCATTCTCCCTTGGCTGTCCCATAGGCACGCGTGACCTCCAGCCCAAAGCCTGACTCCCTCTGTGGGTTGTCTGGCTTTAGGAATATCATTGCCACCACCAATGGCCAAGCTCACACCCTCCAATACCTTCGGATCCCTTAGGTTGGAATCCGACCCTATTTCAAGCACTACCATCCTCTGCCTGGATTGTCCCCTCGTCCTGCCTGGTTTCACATTCTTTGCAGGAAGCAGGACACTTCTGAACCATGAACGGCCTGGAACCCTTTTGGGACTCCCCTGCCCACAGGCCAAAGCCCACTTCCTCCACGGGGTTGAGATCCCCCTCAGTCTCGCGGCCGCCCACGCCTCCCCCTGCATCCCGGTCACCCACTTAGGGCCCTTGGAGGCCTTGCTCAGTGCGGGGCTCCCTGCCAGGCTGCGCCCCCTAACAGCTGCGGCTAACGATGGCTACGTTTCTCCTTCCCTTTCCTTTCTCCTGAGCTGCTCAGAGTGCTGCCTCCCCCGACCTGGTGGTCCCAGTCGGCCACACCTCTTTGGGAAAGAGTGCTCAGGAGCATTTTTGAAAGCTTGCTTCTGGTGGTGGTGGTGGGGGGGGTGGTGGCTGGAGTCACGCTCAGACACTTGCGTGGGGTTGGTGTCTCAGAGAGCCCGTGGGCCCTGGCGCATGCACGCCCCTGGGGATGCACGTGGCCTCCCCAGGCGGCCACCAGCCGACCATCTCTTTAAAGGTTAATTAAGAATCTGAAGCCGGACGGCATGGTGCGGCCGGTGACGGCGGATGCGGCGTCTCTCCAGACCATTAAACACTAATTAGGTCTGGAAAGTCTATCGAGCTCCCGAGGTCTCGCCAAGGCAGGCGCTGGCCCCCGGGTGCCCTTCGAAATGCCAGAGCTGTCACCCCCGACGGCCCTGCTGCCCCGCCGGCCGGCCCCGCCACCCCAGGCTTCGGGCCGGGTCCTGCTTCATTTCTCTCCATCTCATTGTCTCCCCTGTGCCCCGGCCGCCCCCCGGCACCCCCTGGCCCCGCTCTGCGGCTGGCCGGCCGCGGACGCACTCTGTCCCCTGCGTCCCTTTCCATGTGCACCGAGTCTCGCCTACTGGGGATTCTGCCCCCTTCAGAGCCCAGCTGAAGGCCCTTCCTGAGCCATCCTGGCCTCAGAGCTTCCCGGGCTGAGCTCTTCCTCACCCTGACAAAGCGCCTGCACCAGCAGCCTCTGGTCCCCAGCACCTGCCTCTCCTTCCTGGCCGCTCTTCACGGGGCTCTGACTTCATTCCCCGCTGTGCAGCTGGGAGATCTGCTTCCGACAGCATTCATTCGTCCCCTTACTCATTCTTTCACTCCCCATTTGACTGAAACCCTGCCTCGTTCTCAGAGAACACAAGGGGGAAATGCCCCAGTCTGGGGGCGCCCTCCGTGACTAAGGCTTTACCCCCCTCCCTCCAGGCCGGGGCAAGAACTCAGGTGGGGGAGCATTTTCCCATCATCCCCACCCCCATCTTGAGCATAAGCAGCTCGTCACAGACTGGAGGGATTTCCACTCAGTGACAGAATCATGCTCTTGTCTGAATCTACCAGGAAGAAAGACAGATTGCTCCACCCACTCTCAGTCTCCCAGGCCACGGCGCAGAATTTTTGGTTCAGTTCTTCTAGAAAGTTGTGCAGTGGAAATAAGTTTATCTCCAACACACCCTGCGAGGGCTGTCTGTATTCTACCCTGAACCCCTGCCCTGTGTTAATGACAAGCCCAGCTGGAAGACCATCGCGGTGACCATCACCATTGCCCACCACCACCACCTTGTATGAACTGCATTGGTTATGGCTTAGCTCAAAGGGATATCACTAATGGTGCAGTTCTGGATGCCAGATGGGCGAGGCTGGAGGGGGAATGCTGTGAGTGAGGTGGAGGCTTCTCCCGGCTGCTCACAGCACAGGGAATGGGCAGCCCCCCGCGGCCCTTCCACACCGGGCCGCGTGATGGCATGGGAAGAGCACAGCTGGCTCCGCCGTGACCAGCTGTGTGACCTTAACTCAGTCACTTCACCTCTCTGTGCCCCAGTTTCACGGACTTGAAAATGCAGGAGGGAATCCTCTATCTCCACAGGGCAGTGCTGTGAGCAGGATAAGCCACGCGGGCTATAGTGCTCCAGAGCTGCCTTGATATCGGTTAATCTGCTGCCTTCCGTCTTCCTCTTTGGACAGTGTCCCGCACCTTCTTGGAGGAAGGCTGGGAAAGGAGATGAGCAGGGTCCTATCATGTGGGCCCATCCACTCACCCTGGCCCCAGCCCCCCAGGCCCCCAGTGCGCAACATCCTCTGACAGGCAGGGCTGAAGTGGGCCTGTGGGCACAGAAGTCTCAGCCCAATTGTACAAGCACAGAGTATTATGATTGCATTGATTTCCATCATAAATCATATTTCCCATCTTCTGCCTCTCTCTCCCACGTGCCCCAAGTTAAGCCTTGGTATTTTCTTTAGCTGCTGCCACTGTCGAGTCTAGAGATGATATTAGGATAATGATGATAAATTTTACCCTGCCGCCAAGCCACTACCTCAGTGTGGGGAGGGGGAGTGTTTGTCCCCTAGATGGATCCCTTTACTATGTCTGCTGGGCATGGGGAGACTGCTCATCTGAGCTCAGCTGTGAGGGTCCTTGCAACTGGACACATGGACACGTGTGTGCCTGTGCGTACAGTCATGTGTGTGCAAGGGCTTGGAGGTCTTCTTCCCAGCGTGTATTCTGTGCAGACACACGGTTGTGCTCATGCCAGCGAATGAACACATGGCAGCAAGCAAGGAGTTGAGAAGGCGGAGGGGAGAAGGTCTGTGCTGAGCTTCCCAAGGTGCAACCACCCCGGCCCTGGCGCACATTTCCTGCAAACCCCAGGCTCGGGAGACACAGTCAGCATCCAGGCTGGGGCACCCACTCTGACCTCACAAATGCCACATCTGCTGGGAGGGTGAGCTCTCTGAGCTCTCGGGCTTATGCCCTTGCCAGCGGGGTGGGGCTCAGCACTGGCTGAGCTGGGGTCCCTCAAGCGAGTGACAGAGATGGGGGGACCCAGGTGCAGCATGACAGCATTTCTCATGGGGCACTGGGCTGTGCTCCACGGGCTGGGGAGTCCCAGAGGAGGGTCGAGGGCCAGCCTTAGAGCAGGAAGAGGATTCAGCAGGGGGTGGTCTGATCATTCATTCATTCACTGGCTCATTCATTCATGCATCCATTCAACAGGTATTCCCGAGTTGAGTGTCCTCTCCCGTCCCCCAGTCCCACAGGCCTAAGAATGAGCCCCAGTGGTAAGTGTCCCCCACCTTTTACACCAGGGCCTGCTGGATAGAGATTCTTGGGCAGAGGTCTGTCAGGATTTCTCAGACACAGGATAAGAATATCCATTTGGACTCACATTTTAGGGGGGTGTCTGGAAGCTACTTTATAGGAGGAGGTTAGAGCAGGGCTGGGGACATCACTGTCTCCAAAGGTCTGGAAAACAGTGGGTTGAGAGTCTATGGTTTTCACCCCACTCCGGGAGTCAGCATGTGGCAGGAGCTTCTCCTGCTCCAACAAGGGCCCAGGCCACCTGTCCGGTGGGGGTGTGAGCTCCTGCAGATCCCGGGGCTGCCATCTGTGTGCATGCTCAGTTGGACCCAACAACCATTTAGGTTCCTTCTGCCCAGGATTGTCTGATGATGACAGAAAGTGCTCTGAGGAGCCAGAAAAGCTAAGGTTTTCCATTGAAGCTCTGCCACTTAATGGCTGTGTGACCTTAAACAGGTTGCTTGACTTTGCTGAGCCTCAGGTTCCTCATCCATAGAAAGAGAAGTGATAACTCCTACGAGTCAGAGTTGTTATGAGTGTTAAATGAGATAGTCACAAGGAGCTGCCAACAATGCTTGCCTCCTGGCAGGCACTTCTTTCCTTGTTTTCGTAATGGATTCCTAAGGCCACTGGGATCAAGACTTCCTTCAGCAGGAAGTCTGCCTTGATTAATCCCACACCTCTCTGACTGATCTGGGGCTCTCTGCCAGGATGCACACATTCCCTTTGTTTGTGGTCTACTCATAAATGCGTGTTTGCAGACTGCATGGTCTGTGGCACTCAGTGTGTGTGTGTGTGTGTGTGTGTGTGTGTGTGTGTGACTCTGAGGAAGGAGGGACATTTCTCCTCCTCCAGCTCCCTCTACCTAGCCCCCTAGAGCCATCCCTCCTTATTCTGTCCTGAGAAGGCTGTGGCCATCTTGCACCCATACAGGAATTTGGACAGTGTGTGCCCACGCGCACTCACCCGGACACGGATACAGGGGCACATGGTAACCTCTCTACCTCCTCCCAATCCTCATGCTCCCCGCCAGCAGTCCTTGGGGCCCATCAGAGATGGCAACCTTCTCTGAGTAGTCTTAGCTTAGAGAGCACAAGGGCTGGCCCCCCGACTGGCTCCAGGGGCAGCCTTCACCTCTCATAGAATAACCGCCCCCACATTTTGCTTTCTATTGTGGGGAAGTGTCCCTGCCTTACAGGGTTGGGGAAGCCTCCGGGAGGCGGTGCAGAGCAGGACTGAGGGGTGAACACCTAGGCAGGCCCCTCACTCTGCACTCTGCTCACCCCCCATCTCAGACTAGAAACAGTGCCCCTGGGGGCCCCTGTTCCCTTCTCCTAAGAGAGCACAGGCCAGAGTCCAGAAGAGGGAGGCTGGAGTCCCTGTAGCCTGCTCCTGGTCTTGTGAACCTGGGCAGGTTAACCTCTCTGAACCTCAGTGCCTTCATCTGGGAAATATGGTGGGGAAGCAGTAGCTAGTGTTTGAGCTGCTGTAGGTAAAGATGTGTTGTGAGCCTCATGGGACCAAACCAATGCAAGAGGGTGTGTTTCATTTGACCAATTTTCACCATTCTTATTAGGAAGTCCCTTGGGTTGTAATGTGATGGATGATAGGATGGGCCCCAGCATCCTCCCCCCGTGTGGTGCCCAGGGCAGATGTGTGTCGGCAAGAGCACGCGCACCCGCGGGGCTTGCCTGGGGAGCCACCCCGGTCCTCACAAGGAGGAGGTCCTGAAACCACATGAGCAGCAGCTAGACGGGCGAGCCTGAACCAGCGCAGGAGGACCCCAGGAGAGAAAGGACGGTGTGCTGAAAACAGACCAAGAGCACGCACAGGCCCAGAGAAGATGCGCGTCGTTACGCCTGTGCTGGCCTACAAACGGTGCTCCCCACCCTTATTTCCAAAACTGAATTTGGTGAGAAGAGGTACAAAGAAGTGTGAACGGGGATGGCTGTGTTTGTGTCCATGTGTAACTGCTGGAGTTTTGCTGCAAGGCCCTGTGTGCATTTGGGCTGGGGCCATTGTGTCATGACCGGCCGTCGATGATTCTGTGTGTGTGAGGACCAGGGATGTCACTTCTGGGTGTGACATCCCAAAGGCTCCAAGAAGCCCAAAACCTCAGAGGGTGCAGTGCTCCAGACAACCACCAGATGGCGCCCGGGTGCAGTCTAAGGGTCTGAGCTGTGGGTTTTCTGGCTGGCTTTGCGTTCAGCCTCCAGGCCTGCCCCTGCCCACCGTGGGTAGGGAGCCTGTGTGTCTATGGGGGCTCAGGAAGGAACCGCCTGCCTGCTGGGCACCCGTGCATGTACAGAGGGTGGCCAGTCTGTGCACATAGCACCTTCCCCCCGGCCATGACCACCTGGGGATGGCCCACACCACATGCCCTGCAAACCCTGGCTTTCCAGGATTATGTGTGAGGACAAGCTGGTGGGTAGGTGTGTTGAAGCAGACCCCATCCAGCCTCCCCACTCCCCAAACTCTCACCTTTCCCTCTTGCCAGGCTGCCCTTCACCGTGGCGGGTCCTTCCTTCCCACCTTTACCCAGGTTGTTCCCTTTGCTGAGAATGGTCTCTCTCCAGCCAAGCTCCTACCCATTCTTCAAAGACTTCAATCTAAGACCCACTTTCTCCTGGAAGCCCATCAGCTCGCCCCAGCATCCGCCCATTTCCCCCACCACCCCCTTTGTACTCCTCCTCTGACCACCCACTGCCCAGGACTGTGTGTTGGGCCCACATGTTTAGCCACTGCCTGCTCCCTCCGGCTCATTCCTGAATCTTCCCAAGAGGCTGAGTCCTGCAAAGGCAGGGTGGTGCCCAGGACAGGACAGGCACTCAGGTAAAAGCCAGATCACTGGGGAGCACATTTCCGACCTCGCCTGCCCCCACAGGGCCCCAGGGAGCGGGTGCCAGGATAGGCTGTAGGGCTACACCCAGCAAACAGCCCCTGGGGCAGAGGACAAAGGACTTCCTGGAGACCTGACCAGCTGGGCCTGAGCCCTGGGGTATTGCGGGGCAGAGGCAAGGGGCCTGGGGACCAAGAGGTACCGGGGACCACAGTGACTCCTGGGGGGCTGTTTTCAGACCCACTGGTGGGCTACCCAGGGTCCAGGCAGGTATGGAAATGTGGTACTATTGTAGCAGTTGGACTCAGGACAAAGCCGTCCTTGTGGGGACTGAGACGAGGTGAGGCAAGAGAGTCCTCTCCCTTGGAATTAGCAGGAACCACTATCACCATGTGCATCCTCACGGCTTTCTGGAGTCTCCTCTGTGTCCTGCTATCCATGCACTAACCCCATGTTATCAGCCAGCACAGGGCTCTCCCAGCTCGTGAACCTGAAGACAGGAGCTGTCACCATTCCCGCTTGACAGATGAGGGACATGTGGCTGGAGTGGGGGATGCACGCCGGTGGCCCAGCCGGCAAGGGGCCCTGAGGCCTCCTGGATTTCATCCCCGGGGAGGCACACAGGAGTCACGTCCCCCTTTCTGAAGCCGCTGAGATGGGAGTGTGCCCTCCCTGATTCCATCTGTCCCCACGGCCCACTAGAAACTTCTTCCTGTCTGTCCGGAGTCTACACAAGCCCCTGTGGGCAGGATGTTGGACCCGGAGAAAGGGAGAATTCCAGCAAGAGGGTGGAGGAGAGCCATGAAGCTCGAGCCCCTTGGGAGACCCTAAGTGTCTCTGTCTCTGTGGGGCTGGAGTCCCAGGACTGGCGGCGCCCATTCCCCAAATGGGAACTGCAAGAAAACAAGGAGGCTGTTTTAATTGTTCTGCAAAAGCTCCTGAAGGGGAGATAAAGCTGGGGGTGGGGGGGGGTGGGGAGATGAAGTCAAGAGAGAGAAGGATGGGACAGAGAAAGCAAGAGGGAGAGTGAGATGCCAGGGAGCCAAGGACAGAGCACAGGGTGAAACTTGAGAGAAAGGGTTTGATCTGGAGGGCCAGCCACAGCGTGGCTCCCTGGGAACCTGGTGGGGGCAGCGAGGTGGGGGGCCTGGGCTCTCCTGAGGGACAGGCTGCGCATGGCAGATGCTCCACCAATGTTTAAATTAACCAAGTGCTTGGGCCTGGGGGATGAGGGGGCTTTTTGCTCTGGGGAGTGGTGGCCTGGGGGAATCTAGGAGGACTCCCTCCAGAAGGGCTGGCTCCTGGGAAGCTGAAGGGGAGGAAACTGTGTGGTGCCCCCCTGCCCCCCGCCAGCCCTGCAAGCACCTACCTTTGTGGCAGGCATCCTCCTGCTCCAGGCTGAAGGATAAATGGAAAGAGGCCCTAAGGAGGCTGGGGACCCCTGAGACAGAAATGCAGGTGGCCCACCCTGAGGCCCCTTGCACCTCTCTGGCACCTGGGGACCCACGCTCACCCCCACTCGCCCAGCTACCTTCCTAAGTGCCCAGGTGGCTGAAGATGGGCTCTGCCACGCCCAGCACGTGCCTGACCAGTGCACCCCCAGGAGTTCTGTCCCAGTTCCTGGAGTGGCAGCTGGGCAGGTTACACACATTTAATTACTAGTAATTTAAAAACTGATTACTCCAAATGGTGCCTTCCTGGGGAGAGACATGCTGTGCCTGTCTTCCTGGCCTACCCTGGAGGCCATCTCTGGGGCGTGGAGCGAGGATGTCCCACAGGCACCTCTTATGCATGGTGGGGGACGAGGGGCTCCCCTCCAGTCCAGAACAGCGCCCACCTTCTCCAGCTGGCCCACCCAGTGCCTGATATCACGCCATGACGGCATCACCCTATCGGATGAGTCACAGGCCCCCTTCTTCAGGTTCCCTTCTGAGTGCACACCCCTTTGGAAGGTGACACGCTCCAAACATGGTAAGTCAGAAGGAAAGCACCTCTGTAGGGAGGCTCAGGGAAGACGGGGCTCTGGGCCCCTAGGGAGGAGGCAGAGGAACCCAGAGTGAAAAACAGGTGTGCCAGAACAGCCGACTTCATAACTGGCAACCTGGGATTGACTAGCTGGGGTCATCATAGGACTGAGTTTCAGGGAGCACCTGTGGTGTGCCAGGTATGGGTGTCCAGCCCAGGACTGGGGGTGGATGTCATGGATCCAAGCAAACAGTGTACGAATGATGACAGGCCATGAAAGCCTTGCAGAGGTGGGGACAGAGAAAACGGTGTGTGTGCAGGGGGTTGCCCAGTTAAGTTAGGGCAGTGGGAGAAGGCATCTCTGAGGATGTGACACTGAGGGTACGCTCAGGGAGCCAGGGAGCAGGGGAAGATGGGGAGGGCCCTTGGCACAATGGGAGCTGCTTGTGCAAAGGCCCTGGGGTGGACGTGAGGTGGGGTGGGGGTGGCGGGGGCAGGAGTGAGGAGTTCCAGGAAGGCTGGGGTGGTTGTGGGGGGTGGCAGAGCAGGCTTGGGCTGGGCTGGGGAAGGGTCCCAGGACCCCACCCCAGTGAGTCCTTATTACAGCAGCCCTGGAGAGTCTCGGATGGGCTTTAAGAGGCAGCACCTGGCCCAAGCTGTGAGGACCCAGTGGAGGGAAGGAGGGGAGAGGGTGAAGGGGGATGGGAGTGGGGTGTGGGGTGGTGAGAGGTAGTCTGGAGATGGAGCAGTTCCACGAGGTGGGGCAAAGAGGTTCCCAACCACAGCATGAGGCTCTGAAGGAGATCTCAGGGGCTCTCCAGGTTGCTTGCCCAATGCCGGGGGCTGCACAGAAAGCTGCAGGCTCCGAGGCATCTCAGGGAAGAGGAGGGGGGGCCCCCAGACACTAGGGTGTGCACCAGACTCTCCAAAGTCTCCCTGCTACCCCACCCTTCCTGGCCAAGTGGGCTGGTGACAGTGGCCACGCAGAGAAGATTTATCCCTGGCCTCACATGGAAGATGCTGATGCACTGCTGTGCTCATCAATCAGGCGGCCGCGATGCCAATTATTCATTTATTAATAAGGGGTTTGCAAGAGCCTCCCCTCCCTGCGTCAGCCTCGCTGTGCCCGACTATGTGCTTTTATCCTGGAAGGAGTCCTGGCGCGAATCTCCCTGCCCCCTCCACCTCAAGGCGGGTCCGCCTGGTCCCCAGAAAGGACCTGCATACCCTGTGCTGGAGGTTTCTCCCTGGCCCTGCCCATCCTCGCTCTCACCTGAGCACCATATGGGTGGGCTCCTCAGCCCTACACCTGTCCTCCCCGCCTCCACTGGGAGAGGAGGTTCAACAAGGAAGTGTGAGGAGCCAACAGACTGGTGTCACTGAGGACCTGGGGGGGTGTGGGTGCAGGGGTCCGGCTCCAGGGTGGGGTGGGGGAGGAGGAGCCAGCGGGGCCTGGGAGCAGACCGGAGGGCTTCTTGGAGGGAGAAGGAGGGCAGGGAGCAGAGTTTGGTCTGTTTACTGAGGTCTCTGGCCTGCAAGGCAGCAGCAGGTGTTGGTCCTGGGTCCTCAGATCAGGGTTCAGGCCAGGTGGGGGCCTCCCCGAGGGCCCCCTTTGTCCCTTCTCCCAGCTGATTCTAATGCCCTGACTCAGGAGCCAATCGGGTGGCTCAGGGGTGCCCGGGAGAGAGGCTGACATCCCGGCATGGGTGCCCAAGGTCGGCCGCGGGGCTTCTGCCCTAGCCTGACCTCCAGACCTCCCGCCCATCCCTGCCGGCTGACCCCGTGCCCCGGGTCCCCGGGTGCTTTCTCTACCTCCATCTCCCTCTACCTTTGGCTCCCCTTTCTCTCCTTCTCTGAACAGCTGAGCAGCGAGGGCACGGAAATCATTTGCCATCTGCCCCCGTTAGGCTGTTTCCTCAACTGCTATCCAGGGCTGAGCCACCTTCACCTGAGCAAGGAAAGATTCAGATGAGACCACACAAGACCAGCCCCCTGAAAATCGTCAAAAATTGTCCCATGCCGGATCCCTGCCTGCTCACCCTGGCTTCTCTATATTCCGCCTTCTTTCCCACCATTGAGTCCTTGCTCAGGCTCACTAGGGGTGCGCCTTCCCAGGCGTGAGGGCCACGGGCCATGGCAGGCTGGTCTGGCTCTGTCATCTCCCCCCAAGTCTTGGGGTCACAGGGCCCAGGCTGCATCCCCTCCTTTCCCACCCGCCCGCGTCTGCAGCTTACGGGCTGGACCCAAGCCTTCAGAAGTCCTGGGCAAAATTCCTTGCTCCTTGCCTTGGCCTTTGGGAACTCTCTCAGCAGACAAAACAATCTAGGGTCATTCCTCATCTCCCTCTTTCTTCATCCCTCTCTCCCCCTCCCTTCGCTTTCCTTCTTCAAGGAAGCTTTACCATCACACCCCTACTGAGGTAAGGCCCAGCCCCTCCCTCCGCCGCGGGAAGAGAGCGGGGGGGGGGGGGGGGGGGGCAGTCTCGGGGCTGCCTGGCATCTGTGTAACCGTCCCAGTGGAGAACCGGGTGGGGCTGGGGGGTGCACTGCAGGAAACCCGCCCCCGCCAGGCTCGCCTTGCGGACCAGCACACCTCTCCCGCGGCCAGCACGGCAAGGAAGTAACGTGGTGTGAAGTGTGTCTGTGGCACTTGAAGAGAGCCTGGAGAAGAGCCCCGCACCGTCGTCGGGTTATGAGAAGCTGGACCGAGATGCTAGGCATGGGCAGAAGGTAACACGCTTCAGGGAAACCAAGTCAGAAAACGGGACAACGAGTGGGGTTTGCACTGCTTGATTTCCTGAGATGAGTCTTGCCCTCCGTTCCCGAACCTGAGTCGAGGAGAGGGACTATCCTAACAGGATCTAACAGGAGCACAATCAAGGTGGTGGAGAAACCAGGTCAAGGTCAGAGGGCCCAGGTGGCCTGTCAGTGCGGAGATGGGGCTGCCTGTGGGGGCTGGGTCCTTTCTGTGGCAGGTTTACGGAGGAAGGAGGCAAGCAGCAGAGGACCCATGGCTTAGATTGAAGCAGGAGAGATTACAGTAGAGGCCTAAGGAGGAATTCCTCTTTTATCCGAAGATGTACCCTTTCCCTCCACAAGCACGTTTCGACCACGAACGTGGACCAGCCACTGTGTAAACACCAAGCATGCACCTGGAATAAGACAGGCCCTGCCTGTAAATGAATAACGCAGGCAGGGCCGCTGAGGCCAAGACCCAGGCTTGGGCCTGGCCCATCCGGGCCATGAAGCAGCAAGTGATGAAGGACCTGCTTGAGGTCGGCTGGGACGGTTGATTCCTGAAGGACACATGGCAGTTTGCCAGGAGCGCAGGGCTGGGAAGGGCATTTGGGCAGAGGGACAGCAGGTGTCAAGGCTCAGAGACAGGAAACCGTGTGTGTGTGTGTGTGTGTGTGTGTGTGTGTGTGTGTGTAGTGGAGGGTGGGAGGCTGCCCAGAGATCACATCACAAGAGCGCGGGAGGGAGGAAGGGGGAGGGGGCGTGTGGGGAGAACAAGCAGGGACCAGGTGGAGGCAACCCTGGGTGTGGAGCCCAGATGGGAGGATCCGTCACTGTAAGTGGACTTGCTTTTCCCAGGACCACTCGGCAGCCTCCAGGAGGCGGGGAGCTGCCCGGGCAAGGTGGCCCAGAGAGGTCCCGATGTCAGGTGGTGGCAGTGGGATTTAAGAGAGGGACATGCCAGAGGCTGAGCTGGGAGCAAGAACAGAGAGAACTCAATGTCCAGGTCAGTGGATGAGGGCCGTTGGCAAACAGGGCCAGGCCCAGGCCAGGGGTGGACACCTGTGCTGCCCCCCACCACCTCAGACAGATTTGGACATGCAGACGAGCTTCCTGCAGCCACACTGCCAGATGGGTAAGGTTGTCCATGTGACCATGACTTGACCATTCCAGGAAATTCTCAGAAAGACAAAGTTACAAGTGACCGTATTGTCTGTCACAGGCACTTCCTGAACATCCGTGTTTCTGAACAAGAAACCACTGAGCTCGCCTCCTTGGGACCTTAGGTCACTCACCTGCACAGACCCGCTTGCCTGCAAATGGCTGTTCCTTCATCCTCACCTGCTCAAAACGCTCACCTTGCTGTGTCCACCAGTTCCAGACCATCCCACCTGGATCCTAACCAGGGCTGGTGCCTTGACTACACTTTAGCCAACCTTGGTGTCTATCCTTGCTGGGCCTCATTGCCCACTTTTCGTAAGAATTTTGTCAACTCAGTTTACAGAGAATCCTTCCCCTTGATACCTGATCACCCTGGCCTGCCTGCAGCAAGACTCCTGTCAAGTCCATTCAGCCAGAATGTCCCCTGACCCCTGACGTCTCCTCTTAGGAATTTTCCATCCACTGCCCCTAGCCATGCTCCCTGGCTGTAAATCCTCACTTGCCCATGCTATATTTGGAGCTGAGCCCAGCTCTATACTAAGGTTTCTCTTCTCCTATTGCAATGGTGACTGAATAAAATCTGTCTTAATCACTTTAACTACTTACTGTCCAGCTTTGGTTTTATTTTGACAACCCTGCCCAATCCCAATCGGGTCCCCACATTGCAAGACCCACCTTCAACCATACCCACAATCCTCTAAATACCTCCCCGTTCTGAGACATCACTGAGCCCTCCAAGATGGCGGTCACTAGCTCTTACTGAGATAGACAATGGACTTGGCCTTGCTTGAGCAGTGGATCATTTTGCTGGTCTTCTCAGGGAGACAGGCTGAAATCAGATGGCCTTTCAAGTGTTGTTTTTTCTCTCAAAGTCTAGAAGTTTCGAAATGTCTGGTTCTGGGCTTGTAAGCTGCTCTCTCACCCAAGATCATAGGATTCTGGGAGCCCAGTCCCAAGGTTCATGGTGTGTCTGACCTGAGTTCTGAGGGTCACCAACAGGAAGAAGGATGAATCAGTTTCCCCCACCCCCCAGGAGGGCAGCAGTCTTTGATGTCCTCACCATCTCCTCCAGGGAGACCCCACCCAGCGGGCTTCTCCATACTGCCTTGAAGGTGACCCACGTCTCCCTGCGGTCACATTCTTACCCATTTCCCCCTTCTTCTTTCAAGGTTTTATTTTTGGCCAGGTAATTAGCCTAGCTCTTCTCATTAATGTTATATTTAAAAAAGAAAAGGTGAGGGTGGGGGAGAAAGAGGGCTGGGAGGGAGGGGCTTGCATACGCCAGTAATTGTCTTGACAGCCGGAGATCCTGGTGCAATGACAGTCTACTTTAAGTGGCCCAATTAGCATAAGAAACGGCTCGCCAAAAGTTCTGAAGGCATCGTGTTGATTAATGCAATTTATCTTGCAAACCAGCGGCAGACAGCTGAATCGCTGCTAATGATTATTATATACATTTATACACATTATGTACATGCAGCCTCCTCTCCAAGGAACTGTGCCTCTCCCCTCTCCACCTGCCCGCGCCCCCAGCCCAGAAGATCCCTGCAGGGGCTCCACCTGCCCCAAACCCGTTCAGGTTGCCAACTGGTTGCCTGCGTCCTCAACAGCAGTCCACTGGTTGCCAGAATGGGTTGCCTTTGCTATGAAGAGGCTGGTTTTACCCTGAGATTGACCTGGTGTCCAGAAAAAAAAATGCTTTCAAGAATAATTTTCATGGCTCAGGTGAAGCTCCAGGTGTCCACGGGAGCTGACAGCAGATAAAGTCAGGACAGTGAAGACTGTGTAGACGTACAAGGTTCTAGAAGCTCAGCCATAGCGACAGTTTAAAAAAAAGTGGGGGGTGCAGGTTGGGGTGCCTGGCTGGCTCAGTTGGTAGAGCATGAGACTTCTGGTCTCAGGGTCACGAGTTGGAGTCCCACGTTGGGCAAAAATAAATAAAAATAAAAAATAAATAAATAAGGGGCATGTGCAGTGTGACGCTGGCAGCACCCTTCTCTACTTGGTCTGAAACACCGTGTTAACCTCTAAGCCACGCGGGGACACCAGACACCACAGTCCCGGCACCTGCGAGGGCCGGCCGGCCCGGGCAAGAACTCCAAAGCGAGGCACGGAGCAGAGTGACCACGACGGCCACTGGTTCTACGTGTTCATCTCCCGCTAGCACCGTCCTCAGAGCTTAACACACATCACCCCAACTGCCCTCCACGTCACCTCCTCCCTCATCTACAGAAAAGAAATGCATCTGCTCCGGAGCCCAGGTGGCCTGGCCCCAGATCCACTGTGCCCTTCGTCGCCGTTCTTAGCAGCCAAATTCAAGTCAGAGTCAGGAGGTTGGATCAGCGGTGGGGCTCAGGTGGTGGAAAGCTGCCACTTTTGGGGGGGTGGGTGGGGTGTGGAGGCCCAGGCAGGAAGGGCTCCCTGAAGGAGGTGCAGGACCAGGACTGAGGGGAGGCACCTGGGGATTTAGGAAAAAAGAGGCCGAGGTGCAGAGGTGGAACGGGGCAGAACCGAACCACGGGTGTGGTGCTGTGTGGGGAGCTGAGCGTACCCGAATATGTCAGAAGCGATCCTTTCTTGAGAGGCTGAGGGACTGGGGTAAGCTCGATTGGGCATCTGGTTTTGCAGGGAGAGTAACAATCCCCCAAGAGGACCAGATTGAACAATGCCAGGACCAACGGTGGAGTAATCAGGCTGGCTCCTGGGGAAAAAAGGATCCGAGTGGAGGTGAGGCCGGGGTGGGGGGGCGGGGTGAGGCTGAACCTGGGCATGTGGGGCTAGGAGAACCAGCTGAGACGTTTTCCCCGGAGAAGCAGAGCAATGGGACAGAGGAGAAGGACCACTGGGGCTCCTGTCCACATGCAGAAGGGATTGGGAGCTATCCAGGGGGACTGCAAGACTTGATGACAGTGAGGTCATGACAGCACTAAGGATGTCAGGAGGGGGATTGGCTGCGGGTTGGGGAGGAGGAGGAGGTGATGAGCTTGCTTTCTGCTCTGCTAAGACTTCAGGGAGAAATGTCAAACAGACTGGAGTGACACTGGGGTGGCGGAGGCTGGGCCTTAGAATGAAGGCCAGAACCAGAGGTGTGGATTTGGAATTGTTTTTCCTAGCACTTAGAACCTCAGGGGAGGGACTGATCTTTGTTGAGCACCTACTACATTCCAAGCAGTACACCGGAAACTCATTTCCCTTCCCAACAGCTGTATGAGGAAGTACTGTGGTCTTGTCTCATCTCATAGACGGTCAAACTGAGCCTGGGTGACTAACCTTCCAAGGGCATACAGAGTAAGGGAGAGCAAGCCTATCCTCACCCTGGTGCCGTCCAGGCTCCAAGTTCACTACCTGGGGGGAAATGGGGCACTACAGGCTGAGGAATGGATGCATCAGGCTGTGAGGCTAGATGGGGGGTGTGCAGGGGGCCTGGACATTTCCATCCTAACCTGGAACCTAATGGGGAACCACAGGACACCCCCATTAAGATGTTTCTTCCATGGACCCATGAGTAGCTGCACACAAATGGAAACTTGCAAACATTTTGGTTCCCAGGGGTAGGTAAAAATCTATCTATTCTTCCAGCAAACCCCTGGTCCATTTGGGGCCGGGTTCTAAAACTGGAGGCTTCAGGACTGAGATGGTGTCCTGTTCACTTCTGTTCCCCTGACTCTTTACCTGTCACCTGTGAGCAGCTTGTGGTGATGGGTACTTTGTGAGGTGAGCTGGGGCCCAGGACTAGGGGCTCTAGGAGAGAAAGGACCCTCTCAAGCCTTGCCACCACACCTTCTCTCCATCCCCCAGCGGGTCTCTGAGTAACCTGTGTGTAAAGCCTTTAAGCGCCCACCCTGCTATTCAGATCACTTTGGTACTTTTGGTGAGTTGTGTTGTGCTGTGTAGCCAGGAAGATCGCGTGTAGGGACCCAGGGGGGCCTCTGCCCCTGGGGAACCAGGTCTCCATAAGGAAGCCTTTTGGATTTTCGGCTGTTCTTTCTCTGCAGACATGGAGGTCAGGGCCCCTAAGTTTTGCGTCAGGAGGGTGTTTGGGGCAGGAAACCTGCTCCCGCGAAGGCCTGGGTGCGGCGTGCAGGGCACTTCGGGATGAACTGGTTACTGTCAGGTTATGGATGCACAGAACAGTTGATCATGGGGAGTGTGTGTGTGTGCGCGCACATGTGTGCTTCCGCATGGGCACCCATATATGTGGACATGCCTGGAAAGGCTTGACTTGTGTCTCGGCTTGGCCGGGTGTCTATGTGACTCTACCTGGGAAAATGACCGTGTGAGCCGGCTTGAGGATGTGAGGTGTGAGTGTTTTTGTGAGCGTGCACGTGGCTTTGGTGTCTACAGGCCCGTGAGTGTGTACTCAGCACGTTCAAGAGGGCAAGTCTCTGTGGATGGCCTGATTGTACGCGGGACTGCACGTGATGCCCTGGAGAGTGTCCTGGTGTGTACACGTGTAAGAGCGGATGGCCGTGTTTGGAGGGCGGATGTGTGCGTCCCTGTGTGTTTATGCTGTAACACGTTGAGCTGTAAACTTTAAACTGAAAACGGGGCTGAAGGGACAGAGACAGAGTGCCATGGTCAGAGTGGGTGACATCAGCCCAGGCAGGCTCCCCAGTGGAGGCGGTTTCTGAACCCTGCACTCACCCCCACTGCCCCGCACCCAGATGGGACCAAGAAGGAGCCAAAGGCCAGCCTCCCTGTGCCTTTGTGCCGCTGCCTTTTGGGGCTTAACCAGCTAGGGGCCAGGACTCCGCAGAACCTCGAACGCCCCCTCTGCTCTACTACAGTGGGAGGGCATAGGGTGGAAGGGCTCTGAATGCCCGGCAGCCTCCATTCGGAACCTTGGCTGCAGCCCTGCTCTCCACCAGCTGGTCTGGGGCCTGGTCCCCGCGGCCTCTCTGGAAATATTGCTATGGGTGTGCTGAGACCCCTTTATTTTCCAATTCAGGTGGCGTCCTGTGACCTAGGAGAACACCCCCACCTTCTCATTTTCTATCAAGGAGCACTGACCAATGGACGAAACCACCTAGGGGCCATCCTAGCTACTCCGTTTGGTTTTTGCTTTTTAATAGGAAAATATAGTGTGACGCTCATCCACTTTAAAAATGAAAAACAGGGACCATAAAACTTGATTTAATAAAGACACCAAATAATAAAATATTCTTCTGTTCTGGGCTATGGTAATTGAAAGGAGAGTGACAACAGGTAGTGAGGCCACAAAGAGGAGAATGGGAGGGGAGGGAGTGTGGAACAGGAGAGAGGCTGAGAGAGGCTCAAACAGGAGAGAAGGTGGTTCTAGGAAGGACAGAGGTGCAGAGAGAAAAGAGAGAGGCAGAGACAAAGCCAGGCTTCCCAGGCCCACAGTAGACCCCGGGGTCCTAAGGGACCCACACCAGTGCAGGGCCCCTGTGGTCCATCAGGGGCTGTGCATTTCACCTCTATTCTCACCAAATCCTCTGAATAGTCCAGACAAGTGTTATTACAGAAGAGAAACATGCAGGACAGGAGGCTTCCGCAACTCACCCAAGTTCCCAGCCAAGCCTCGTTCTGACCTTGGTCTCACTGACCCTGACCCAGACCTCTCCACTGGCGGCCCCAGCTCCTGCCAGGCACTGGCCCCTGGCTCTGGCTTGGCTCTCCATGCCCTGTACCTCTGCTCTGTGTCCCCATGGCCTCTGCCTGAGCTTAGCTGGTCTGCAACAAAGCTCACTTGATTGACCACAGCAGCCTCCCCACAGGCCTTCCTGTCTCTGTGCTTCCCCTCTTGCTGCTGGTCCTGGGCCCAAGCTCCCCTCCAGCCGATCTCCCACCCACTGTGGCACTTACTCTGGGCTCCAGCTGCTTATCTCACTAGATCACACTCTGCTTGTGTGGCCCTATGTCTTTTCAGCCTGAAGCACTCATAGGGACCACAGAGATTTGGGCAAAGCCCAGGCAGAGGCTTAGCGAAGGGTCTGGGGGCATCAGCAAAGGTTTCCAGAGAAGCTGAGCCCTGGCAAGGGCTGGTCAGTGGCCCTCGTGGGGCCTGGACCTGAGTAGCTACAGGTCAGTTGTTGCTTCTGAGGCTGGTGCTGCCTGCTCTGCTTGCCCCACACTGAGTGCTCCATGCCCCTTCCCAGTGTCCAGCCACTGGCGCTGGGCCCTCACCATCTGACCCACGGATGGAGCCTCAGGGGGTTCCCGGCTCGTGCCATTCCCCACCGCCGGGCCAGGCGCCTCACCCCGATCCTGGTGCCGACCAGCTACAGAGTCAGCAGCCTGCGCTGAGCAGTCTACGCCCAAGGCCTTCTGCAGAGTCCGCCAAGTGGAGAAACCCCTGCGTGGTTGCGTGTGGTTAACATGGAGAGTGAGAGCCTACTGTGTGCCGGGCCTGCGCGAAGCACAGCGCATAAAAAGCAGAACAGGGCTACGGACGGTATCTCCACTGGACAGATGAGAACACTGAGACCCAGACGGGTGCAATCACTTGCCCAAAGGTATGTGGCCGGTCCCGGTGGAGCCTGTCTGGAAGCAGTCAGCCCCGCTCCAGCTCCACACGCTTAATGACCATGATGCCCTTCCAGAGGAGGGAAGGTTCCCTGCTGCTTTGACGTCTGGGTTCTGGACAGGCATCTGCAGGTCTGTGGGTGAGCGCGGGGGCGGAGCACCATGGGAGGGATTGGGAGCGGCCTGGGCTTCGGAGCCACACGGCCTGGGGCTGAATTTCAGCTCTGATCCTTGGAGCCAGTGGCTCTGAGAAACCACCACCCCTGCTCAGTCTCCCAGGGGCCATCACAGGACGAGAACGTTAGCACCTCCCTGGAGGGGGGCCAAAGCCTGCCAAGGACACATTCCATAACAGAGGGCCCGGCACAGGCATGGCCCATCGTAGGTGCTCACTAAATTCTAGTTATTATTAGCAGCCCCCGCCCCCAGGGTCGCCAACAATGTTGGGCACACATCAAGCCCTGAAATATTCAGCTTGCAAAGGCTGTTGATATAGAACAGTGACTTGTCATTTGTTCGGGTACATCTGCGTTTCCACAAGAGTGTTGATCTTTGCAAGTGTCACATTCTTGCCCTGGATCTGGCTCAGCACACGTTATCGACCAAAGGGGCAGAGTTCGACCAACAACTAACCTTGGACGTAAGAGGGTTAAGGATGCATGGATCTGAAATTGCTAAATGGGGTTTCTTAGTTGTGGCCCCAGGACCATAACCCCTCACCAGGACCGTAAGCCCCTCACCTTGCTGCCGCTGCCCTCCCACCTGGGGCTCATTCAGCAAAGCAGGCCAAGCTCTGGGGGCTGGCGAGTCTGGGGAAATGCCCTGAATGAAATGATTTAGACTCTTGTGTTAATGACTTCCGAGGACAACGCTCCTTCTGGATATGCAAATCAAACTGTGGCGGCTAAAGAAATTGGCCTGCTTAGCTTACAATCGCCGCCAATCCCCCCCCACCACCACCCTCGGCCCGGACCTGCCTCGAGGAGCTGTGGCTTTCCCCAGAGGTGCCTGGGCCCCTCCGGCAGGTAGACGCGAGCGCTGTGTGGGGAAAGGCAGGCTGGCCCGGCAGCTCCCCTCAGCTCCACGCCCTACTCCAGCCTTTTTTCCTCCTGAGGGGTCACTCAGCTCATCAAGGACATTTTAAGTGGCTTTTAAAGCCTTTGCTCAGTCTCAATGGAGACTCCCCTCGGAGATGCCCAGCCAGGGAGCAGCCTGGCCCATTAGAGACGCTCCCGCGGCAGCCCCTGCTGGGGAGGGCAGGGAGGGGCTGGGAGGGGACCCAGGAGAGCCGGGGAGACTCCCGCCTGCCGCCGGAGAGGGAGAGGTGGAGGGGAAGCCAAGGGGAGCTTCAGGGAGCAGATTGCATGCACCCCAATGTGCAGGGGGCGTGAAGACCAGTCACAGCCGCAATGCTGCCCGAGTGGGAAGCCAGAGGATCAGAGAAGCCCTGGGGTCAGACCCCCCCGCCCCCACATTGCGGTCTGACAAAGGACAGCAAAGTCCCTTGTGTGCATCATTTGTGCCCCTGATGGGTCCTGTCTCCCGGTCTGGGTGAAATGAGGAAAGCGCTCAAGGCGGAGCTGGGCCCTGAGCAGGGGCAGACGACCCCCTGGACCTGCAGGGACCAGAAAAGGCCTTTAATTCAGTGTCTGCTACGGGGGCTCCTCGGGCGAGACGCCCCACTCCGGCTCCACCTCGGAGGTTTGTTGGTTCCAGCCCTGCTCTGCTCCTCCTCCTCGCACCAAATGGCATTTAAATGTTAATCAAGTCAAGGTTGCAGGTGCTCCACTCCTGGGAGGCCGCCGAAGGTCAAGGCCAAGCCTGAGAGACAGCCCCACCTGATCCCGGATTGGCAATTCTGCAGGTCCTATTAGCTGGGGCCTGGGGCCCGCCAGACTCTCGGTTCTGGGGAAGGGGCTGGCCCGCTGATGGCCCGGGGGGGAGGGGCCGGGGGGGGGCTGTCTGGAACGCGGGGCTGGGATGTGGTCGGGGAACCCAGTGCCGACTGCCCCGCAGACACTGGGAGGACCACAGGGCTGCCACAGCACCCTGGAGTGGATTGTCCCTGCACTGATCTGAGGGTCCCCCGGGGTTGGCCCTTCCTGAGTTCTCTGAGCCTCCCTCCTGGTCCTGTGATTCCCAAAGCCTCTCCCTCCAGCTCCCATGGCTTTGCCTGCTCCCGAGCCCTCCTCCTGTCTCTCACGCTGGCTCAGGGTTCCCTCAGCTTCCCTCTCTGGATGGTGGGACTGTATTTGCTCACAGCCCCTTGGGGGGATTATAGAAGGTGAAGCCCAGGAGGGAGACCGGCACACGGTAGGCCTTCTCTAGATTCCAGTTTTTTCCTCTGTTCTCCTCTGATTCTCTCTGAAACTCATTTCTCTTCACATCTGGCTTAGGCACACACCCCCACAGGATGGAATCCCCCCTCTCCAGCAGCTGGAGGGAGGGCTAAAGAGCAGGGATGTCCACTGGGCATGGGTGCCGCTGAGGCTTTGGAGAGGGTCCTGGACATGTGCTTGGGTGGGGGGGATGGAAGGCTGGGTGAGATTAGGAGATGCTGAGCATGCCTTGTGCCTTGAAAAATCGCTAGTAGCCTTGCAACAAAGGAAGGGAACTTCCCACCCAGGCAATATTTTCGTGTACAGAAATTTATCACCTACCAGAACACAGACAAGAAATAGGAAAAGAGGAAACGTGTTTCTAGGTATCCGAAATCCACATAAAGAAAATCAGTACAGGTTTAAGAAGAAAAAAGAAAGCAAGTACAAATACTTTTTTTCATATCATAGCTTTTTCTCAGGCTCTCTCTTAGAGCCTCATCACTCTTACTTTTGGCAGAATCTTAGCGTACCTATGATCTGGGTTCTTTCACATACGTGAGCTTGGAATTAGGACCTGACGCCAGGCTGCAGGCGTTACTGGACAGTTGCCTGGTAGAAGTGGACACTCAGCTGCTAACCGCCTTATAGGGAGGATAATGGAAAGGACAGTCGTATTTTGGTGCTAAAAAGGTGTGGGTTACCAGTGATCTAGACTAGCTTTGGTAGCTCAAAGTAAATTCCTTACCAGGGCTTCTAGATAACTGCATTTCAGGCCCTAAGGCTATCCCTGCAAACCTCCCCTGGGTGTGGCAGGCCTCTCAAAGTTAGGCATTTCTCTCCGTACTTAAGACCCCGCCTCCTGCTCAGCATCCTCCGCATTCTCTGCTCTGCTCCACTTGGTGTTGTCTGTCCATCTGCTTCAAGGACTTCCAGGGTGGGGACCACATCCCACAGTGTGTCTCCAGGAACACCTTGCATCTCTGGGTGAGGAGACTCTGGGAAAAAGGGGATACAGGGAGCAGCCTCTTTGCCTGCTGGAGGTTTCTTTGTTCTTCATCCTTGGATTCCTTTCAGTACACGTTTCCCCGGGGATTTGGGACAGTAAGGTTTGCAGAGCTGCCCCTCACACTCGGCTCTGGGGAGTGTCTGACACTCAGGCCACAGCTGGGGAGGACAGCAGGGAACATGGGAGCGTGAGGAAGTAACTGGAGGCTCCAGCTTTTGGGGGGGGCACGTGTAACTCCAAGGCCACCCAGGGTTTCTCTTGGGGAGCCATCTCTCTCAGGCTGGCCCTCAGCAGCACTGTCCCCCAGCCCCAAGTGTCTGCTAGGTCCACGGAGAAGAGTTGTCTGAAACCTAGTGCATCATCATATCCGGCTGGAGCTAATGAACTCAGAATTCTGAAGAACAGGCCAGCCAAAGTAGAACACGTGTCAGAGGATCTCATAAAGTATTCCCAAGTAATACAGAGATTTCTATGTAGTTCCCCTGAGGGGTACAGGGAGACAAGACAAATAGAAGGCAGAGTCTCTGCCCTCTGTAGACTTGTCGGCGGGTGAGGGGGGTTGGGGGGGCGGGGATTGAGGGGTGGGGGGAGCCATAGGAGTGACTGAGAGGCAGGAGGGTCAGCCCCTTGATGCTGGAGGAGACGACAGAGGGGGAAGGCTGGTAGGACTGGGGTGGTCACTCCCGGGCTCCCCAGTGGTGAGAATCCATCATGGAGTCTTGAAGGAGGAGGAGGACTGGGGAGAAGGAAGGCAGTGATGAGGGAGATTCTTGGGGAAGGATTTGTGGGGTGGGGTGGGGGAGCAGGGGACGACCATGCTGAAGTAAGGGGTAGGCGCTGGGCACCTCTGCCTGGAAGGAGAAGAAGAGCTAGAATACCAAGGACTTAAACGGTTCAACACTAAAGGCAATAGCCAGCCACTGCAGGTTCTTGAGCAGGGAGGCAGCCCAAGGAAGGGAGGAGGAGGTCTCCAGCACCCCTAAGTTGGGAGGAGGAGGGTTGGTGGAACCCTTCTTGACCACCCCTCTCCTACCCCTGCCACGGGGCACACACCCTCATTAGAAGGGAGGAGCATGTCCCCCACCACTTATGATTGAGGTTGGGAGCCACGGGCTGGGGAGGGGTCTGGATGTAGCAGAGGAGACAGGATTCTCTCACAGTCCCTGAAGGGGGATAGGCCAGTTTAAAACTAAGTCATCAGCTGGACACCAGATTAACTCTTGAAAAATGACACTTCACAGGGATAACAGCAAACTCCCGCCTAGGGCCCAGGTAATCAGCTGGGTGATCAGCAACAAGGGCTCCCTCTTGACAATGATTTGTGTGATCATGACATGGGGGTTTGGGTCAGAATTTAGAGGGAGGCAGGCTTTAGCTCAGCCTAAGGAAAAACTTTCTAACCCTTAAAACTATCTGACCATGGAAGAGAACTTGAGAAGACCACGTGCTCTCTGTCACTGGAAATGTCTGAGAAGGAGAGGTCTCAGGTAGGGTAATATCTATTACCGTGTTCTCTGGTTCTTGGCCCTGTGAAGACCCCGCCGGGAGGATGGTGTCTGTTCTCCCCAAAGCAGACCTTGAGGTGCCCAAGAGAATAGGGCTTGGGCTGGAACAGCAGTGCGGCAGGCCCACAAAACTTCTTAGAGCACAGAGCACCAGCCTGGCCAGGCCTTTATTTTCATCATAGTTATGGAAGACCTCCACAGTGACGCCCAAGATGTCACCTCGGCCGTGTTCCAGGCTCTCTGCTCCTGACTTTCACCTGCGGCTCAAAACCCCACACAAGTCTTGCAGGATCAGTCCTGCTCCCGTTTTCACAAGTGAAGAACTGAGGCTCAGAGGTGTGTAGCTCATGTGGGGGTGGAGACGGTGGGGGCGCAGGCTGCCCAACCCCCATGCTATCTTCCCCACATGCCTGCCTGGTCCTCTCTGTCTCAGTGGGACCTGAAGCTCGGTTCCCATGGAGTTGGAGGCAGCAGAGGGTGTACAGATATTCCCAGGGGAAGCCCAGGAGGCTGGACTTGGAGAGGGTAAAGGGACCTTGGGGTTCCGGAGCACCTGGCTGGAATCCCAGACTGCCCACCTCCCAAGCTTCTCCTCCCCCCACTACCGTGGAGTCTCCCTGCCTCAAGGGATCTGCTGCCCCACCTAAGGCCTCCCTCTCTCTTCTCCCTGCCTCCACCCATCTCCCCATCCCCACAGAGCTCTTCTGGGTGCCTCCTTACTGGTTTCCCATTTAAGAGGTATTTCCTGAACCCCCCCCCCCCCCAGTGAAAATGTTAAGCTCTGCAGGATCCAGGAGTAGAGGAGCTGGGAGCCTGGCATCTCAGAAGCTTTAATGTGTCTTTAGAGAAAGATCCAGGGGAGGAAGCCTGGGAGGCTCTAGGGGTGGATGTCACACTTGAGTGGGAGAGGGGGTGTCACAGGGTGTACTGCTGGGGGGTTTGCAGGAGGAAGTGAGGGAGATGAGGCTTAGGTAGCCAGGGGACTTCCTGGTGGAGGTGTGACCTGAGAGCTGGAGTGGATGGGGCAGGTGGACAGGAAGGAAGCAGCATCATCAAAGGCGGGGGGCGGGGTGGGGGCTGAGAATGATGGGGCAGACAAACATGGGGAGAGGAGAGAAGTAGCAGGAAGGAGCTGGGGGCAGGGCCTGGTGGCCTTCAGAGAGTGATTATCCCAGCCTTGGATGCTGCAGCGCGTTCCTGACCTGGGGTACCATGGGGCGGGGGGTAGGGAAAAGATGTTCTGGGCATGTCTTCCTTATCCTGCCTGGGACACTTGGGATACATGGGATAGGAGAGCCACATCTGCCCGACTCTTTGGTAAGGAGCTGTGGTGTTTGGTGCCCGCCAGGCGCAAGGTGCAGGGCTGTTTCCGTCTTCCCTGCTCTAGCAACGGGGAAGCCGAAGAAGGAAAAATGTAAATCAAATCAGGAGACCTTATTTTTTTTTCCTTAAGAGAGAGAAGGAGAAGGAGAGCACAAGTGACATTTAAAGTCAATATCATTACCTCTGATATTTACTGTCCGCTCCATGGCACCGGTGAAGTGGGAAAGCTCATCCATCTCCCCTACGCCAAGTATAGCGTCGCCAAGAGCTTTCCCCTCCCTCCCCTTTGTGCAATTCCAGTTAATTGTTTGGCTGCGATAAGACCCCCCACATCCAGCCAGCCTTCCAGCAGGGTCAGGGGGAGTGTGGGCTCCTGGGGGGGGGGGGGGGGTTGGGCCCGGCCCAGGGATGAGAGGCAGGCGGGGGATGTGGGAGGGGTGTGGGCGCTGGGCTTCTCAGAAGGGGGTTCCAGCCCCCAACCCTTAACAGAGAGACTCCATCGGTGACGCAGGTATGGCGACATCAGATATGTCCCGGATACAGGTATCATTCATTTATTCAATCCATTAGGTGAGAACGCCACCTTCCCAGCTTGGTGAGGTTTGGTCCCCCCCCCCCCCCCCCCCCCCCCCCCCCCCCCC
>NW_023270854.1:34760100-34940491 GCF_011800145.1 Mirounga leonina | reverse complement strand
CCCCCCCCCCCCCCCCCCCCGCTGTACAGATAAGCCCACCACGTGACCCCGTCTCCCTGCTCTCATGCGGCCTCCTCCAGGCCAGTTTCCCTCCTCTGGCCCTCACGCCCTTGGACTCATGTTTGCACAAACGGTGTCTTTCAGTCCTCGTGGCCTGCCTGGCCCTGGGGTCTTGATCCTCCCCCCAACAGTGACATAGCAGGCCTGGCTCCTTGGGGAGGCATGAGGAGGGCACTACCTCCCCGACTCGGTTCCTGGCCTCCTGTCCCACTGCCCATCCTGACGGCTGCAGTCTCCGACGGGCCTTCTTCCCAGGGGCCTGGTTTGATTTCAAATCCAATTTTCTGCCATAAAACTTCCTCTTTCTCTGAGTTGGCAGCCAGCCTCTGTCACTTGCAGCCAGCAAAGTCATTTTCCCAGCCTGACCCCAGGGTTTGGGGCCTCCTTGGCATGGAGGGAGCAGACAGCTGTGCCCCCCCACCCCGTTAAGCCTGGCGTCTCCTGCGTCCTGGTGGGGCAGCCACGCGTACGGACAGGTGAGTTGCCCGGGCACACCTGTGTAGCCTGTGCCTTGGGCCGTGCAGGTGGGTGCGAGAATGAGCAGGTGCCCGTGAGGAGCTGGGTGAACACCTGGGCACCCCTATGTGGGTGGGTGGGTGGGCCGGTTCCTGCTCTACACAGGTGTGCCCATGTGAGCCCACAGGCGCTGCAAACCTCGGCGGCTTCTGCCTTCCGGGGGGGCGGGGGCGGGGCATGTGCTCGTGTGGACAGCCCTGAGATTCCAGAATGTGGAGAGAGAGGGGTAGGCTGGGGTGAGGTTCATTTAGAGAGGCTTCCCCAGGGAGAAGCAAGCCTCCCGCCCTAGTCCCTTCTGACTGCTGAGCCTCTCCGGTCTGTGGCCTCTACCACGGGGCCACCAGCACCCGGGGGACTCTCTCCCAGAACGCTGCAGTGTATGAGGGGGCAGAGGGAGGCCGGGCTGGGTCCCAGAGTCCGATGGGACCCAAACACTTGCCCAGTCATTGTCCAAGAGCCATGCCTTCCCCTAGAACCCCTCCGCACCCCAATTTAGCATGGTTGCTGTATCTCCTGGAGGCCTGGCCCTATGGGCCTTCTGAAAAATTCGCGAGTGACTCTGGGGTCTGTGTATGGGAGAGGGATGTAGGGGTGGCCCCTTTTCCTGACTGCCTGAGGTATGTTTACTCTGGGTTTTCTGAAATCTCGGGGCCAGGCACCGTTGAAAGGATTTGCAGTTTAACCCTCTGGAGCTGCCCCTTCCTCTCCAGGCTCACCATCGCTGCCCCAGTTCCACTGCTTATTGCCCCACACCTATGCCTGATTCTACCTCTCTACTGCTCAAAGACATGCTATGGTTCCCTAGTGCCAAAGGATTAGCTCTAAAGCCTCCGGCCTGGCATTCACAGTCCCCTGCGGTGTGGTGCCAGTGACCCCCCCGCCCCCCAGAATCACTGCCCTCCTTAACCCCTTTCACACCTTCCGCTCCCCAGCACGGCCAGGCCATGGGCTTGCACTCTCTGGGGACCCAGCCACCACAGCCTATTCTGAGAGACACTGCCCAGGGAATACACCAGGACACTGCCCCTTGCACAAGACCCCCCCCCCCGCCACTGTCTCCTTTGTGCCCTGGGGCTTTGCACTGTACACACTGCAGGAAGCCTCAGCTCCCCTCCTCACCTCCTCAGAGTGAGATTATGCAAAGCCTTTGCGCTCTCCCCTCAGAGCCTCACCGGATCCCCTGGTTTGCCTTAGTCAAATGTTCCCTCAAAGTAGAAGGCACCTACTGCCTGAAACCGGAGGGACAAGGACAGAGAGAGCCCGCAAGCAAGGCCCCCAGACCCAAACTCCCAAAGCCTACAACCTGAGGGCCCCAGTCCAATAGGCACTTGTCCTAGAAAGTTTCTCTGGGCATAGAGCCCTTTCACTCCTCCCTCTGGGGGACAAGCCACCCTACTTTTGAGCCTAAGGAGAAGCAGGAGAGGATGGCCGCCTCTCTCTGTGGGGCCATCTCCCCAGGGTTATATTACTAATGGATTCATTCTGCTGCTCCTCAGAAGCAGGGCAGGGGGCTCCATGCTGCCTACCAGCTCCTTGCACGCTGGTCTTGTACATTACTGGAAAAAAAACACTTAGAGGTGAACGGGAAGGCGGAAGTGGCCCTGGGATCTCTCCACATGCGGCAGGAACTGTAGGACCCAGATATCCTTGCAAGGGGATTTTGAGCCATCCAGCTTCTCCTTGTCCTGACCATAAGTGCCCCTTAAACGGGTGCCCTCTCGGAGATGTCCTGTTTCTCTACGTAGAGTAACTTGACCCTGCTACGGTGACCATGCATCCCTTGCCAGCAATGACAGTTAGCGTGCTTTTAGTGTTGACCTGAAACCTGACTTCTCACAGTTTCCCCAAGTGTCCCTAATTTCATCCTTTGGGGCCACAGGAAACAAGCCTTTTCCTTGGGACTGCCTGCGAACCACCATTTCCCCAGCTGGTCCTCCCTCGGCTGCACAACACTGGTTCCTGAAGTCCTATCATGTGTCACGCATGGAGAGTCGGCCACGTCCCACCACGCGCCTCTGAACACACTCAGTGTTTCCCAGCCTCTCACCGGCTCCCAGAACTGGGGCAACAGCCCAGAGCGGAGTGGGGATCGGCACTTCCTCCTTCTCGATATTGCCTTTGTCTTAGTGCAGTCTAAGGTGCAGTTAGGTTCTAAGGAAGCCGCATTATGCTAGAGGCTTCTATTGAGCTGTTGACACCTGCGTGCAGCCAACCTTCCCTTTATGGGTGTCTGCAACGAGAATATCAGCCCCAAGGGGAAGGCCCCAAATTTCTCCCTACGGAATAGCAAGAGAACAGCAAGAGAGGGAACACAAGCAGGGAGAGTGGGAGAGGGAAAAGCAGCCTTCCCGCCGAGCAGGGAGCCGGATGTGGGACTCGATCCCAGGACTCTGGGATCATGACCTGAGCCAAAGGCAGATGCTTAATGACTGAGCCACCCAGGCGCCCGAAAGATCCTTCCTTCTATACAGGTCCTTACACTGAACAGCTAGAGGCTTCTCATGATCTACATGTAGAAAAGCTCCCTTGAGGACTATAGGATCCTAGTGTGGGTTTCCTAGGTTCATTGCTGGATTGAGAGGAAGGAAGAGAAGAGGCATGATCTTGCTACCAGGACCTGGGGGCTCACGAGCTGGGAGGGGGCAGTCAAGGCCCTCTGCTATCCCCAGTGAGTATGACCAAAAGGCTGGCCGAAGAGAGAATAAAAACAGAGCTGGGGAGGATTTCGGGCCATCCTCCAGCAGAGCCAGGCCCTGGGGGTAGCAATGAGGGTGACTGAGACATCCACCTGATTCAGGGGCCCAAGAGAGAACAAGGTTCTGGGGCCAGAGAGGTCGCAGGACTGGCCTGGGGATGGACACAGTTCAGACACTCAAAAGCACACGTTTCTTTTCTTTCTTTTTAAGTGTGTTGTTGGAGCTTGGTAAAAACAGCATAGATAATAGAGCCCCTGTGGGCAGGGCCATGCCTGAGCAAGCGACGGGCGTGGGCTGCCGTGGGGGGTGTGCCAGGAGACCCGTGAAAGCGCCAATTATCAGAAGGTTCCAACCAAGGAGACTGGACCCAATCCAGACACTCCTTACATTCCCTTCACCTGCGCACTCTTTCAGGTGTGTTCACAGGCACTCTCTCCCCTACCACTCACCACAGTTTAGGAAGATACACCGGGAGAAGATGATTCCCATTTTACAGGTGGGGGTGCCAAGGCAACCCAGAGGGACATCAGCCAGATTGGAGCCCACTTGGTAAGCGGTGGCAGAGCCATGTGGAGGGGGGTGACACCCCACTCACCCACTGACCACAGACTGAGTCATCCCTGGACCCCTACCCAAGACCCCGGAGGGCTGTGGGGGGGAAATAAACATGCACAAGACAGAGCCTCTTGCTCTTTGAGGAACTTAGTTGGAACAAAGAACATTGTAATAATAACAGTGACAATCAGCATTTCCCACGATTAGCAGATGAAGAAACTGAAGTAGAGAGTGGCTCAGGAGCATGCCCGAGGCCCCCCAGCCCCAGAGCTGGCTGTGTCCCAGCACCTCCCTGCCCAGGGTGAAAAGGGTGGCTCAGCCTCGAGGGAAGCGGGCATCAGTGTGGGGGAGGCTGAGGGGCCAGAATGGGTGGGAACAGGTGAGCCAAGAGGAGCCGCACAGGCTGCCCAGGGGGCATCACGCCAGCCAGGTGCAGAGGGGGCAGCTGGGTGTGTCCTGCGCATGCGGGCTCCTGCCAGGCTGCTGGTGGACGGGAGAGGCCCAGGTGGGCAGGTGAAGGAGCCCCTCCCATGCCCGCAGCCTCAGGCAAGCGCCCGGGCTCCCAGGCAGCTGGGTGATGTATAGCAGTCGGGTTAGAGGCCTGCTTTAATTGAACAATAATACTAGGGAGTGATGAGCCACCATACATCAGCTCTCACCAAATGAAAAATTCAAGAAGATAATGTGGGAGGTGAGCAATGGACTGGGAGTGTGCATTTTACCCAAATCCACAGCAGTTTACATGCTAGAGAGACCGCTGTTCCCACCGCTGAGCCGAGGAGCTCCCAACAGTAGTTCGGCCAGGGAGTTCCCTGCGGGCTCCTACCTCACATCCCAGAGGCCCTTAGCCCAGCCCCACGCAGGCTCAACAAGACTCGTTTTCTTTGTTCTTCTTTCTTCTATTATTATTATCATTTTAAGTTCCCCAATGGCAAGATTTTTTTTTTAAGATTTTATTTATTCATTTATTTGAGAGAGTGAGAGAGAGAGAGAGCACATGAGAGGGGGGAAGGTCACAGGGAGAAGCAGACTCCCCGCTGAGCAGGGAGCCCGATGCGGGACTCGATCCTGGGACTCCAGGATCATGACCTGAGCCGAAGGCAGTCACTTAACCAACTGAGCCACCCAGGCGCCTGGCAAGATTTTGTTTTATTTTTAAAGATTTTAAATTGTAGGAAATACACATAATTTACCATCTTAACCATCTTGAAGGGCATAGTTGAGTGAACTGATTTTGAAAGGCAGGGGGTTGGCGTGTGAGCGCTCTCCGCCCAGCCAGGCGCCTTTGCCAAACGCTCGGCCCTCCCTGTCCTCCCCTCACACCTTGACTGTACTTGGATCTGTAGCACGTCCCTCCCGTGGCTGGGGCCAAACCCACCTTCCTTACCCTGCTGGAGGCCTCCTGATTCTTCCAGTCCTGTCTGGCCTCCAGCTTCTCCGGCCACCCTGGGGCTCCCTGCCTGGAGTGGGGGCTGCTGAGGTCTAAGTGCTGACCATGACATGCTAGTGTGCAGCGGGGTCTCCCTGGGTCTCGCCCCCGGCTGTACACGGGGTGGGGCTCTCTCCCACCCAGTGCCCCCCAAGGCTCCACGTCTGGGCTTGTTCTGAATCAATCCTGACATTACAGCCTCAGGAAGGCCACCACGTCCCTTCTTGCCCGGCGTCCTCTCGTGCAGAGGGTAACCCCTCATGGGCGGGAGGCACAGAGCAGAGAAATGCTGTCCTTGCCCAGCGCTGACCGCACACCTAGCCTCTGCGGCTCACTGGCTGGGCAGTCCTGGGTGCCGCCCTGTCTGTCCAAGCTGTGGCCTCCCCTCTCCTCCTCGCCCTGAGATGGAGGGAGCTGCTGTCTGGTTGGAAGCTGGTGGCATGGGGCCCAGCCCAGCGGGATGACAGGGTGCATGCAGGTGTGTCTGTGGGGCGGGCCTGTCCAGACTTAGATGCGTGTTTTCGGGGTAAGCGTGTGCACGAGTGACCACCACTCATCCATGAGCTGCAGCTGGCCTGGGCAGGGGGATGGGCCTGGCTGTGTCCAGGGTGGTGGTGGGAGCACAAGGTGTGTGTGTGTGTGTGTGTGTGTGTCCTCCAAAACCTCCTTGCTGCAGAGTATAAATATTTATACAGATACCTGCCGTAAATCTGCCCGCTTGGCAAACAAATGAATTGCAAAGGTAACTTTGGGGGGTTTTACAAAAATGCTCAGCGATGGGGTGGACGAATGAAGGAAAGGAGCACTAACATGACAAAGCTGGCAGGACAGCCCTCAGGGTCCCCTCCCAGGGCAGGCAGCTGGGTGCCCTGAGTGGGGAGCAGGGACACACCCTGGGGGACACCCACAGACTGAGCTGTGGCCCTGGCACGGGATGGGGACACAGTCACCCAGACAGAGCCAGCTCTGCCTGCCCTCCGATAGCTTCCTCTCTCCACCTTGTAAATAGAGAGGAAACCGAGGCACAGAGAGGAAAATGGCTCTCTTAGAGCCAAGACACGAACCCGAGTCTGCGGGAGGCTAGACACGGCTCTGAAGAGCACCTAGTCTTGCCACCCACAGCCTGGCAGGGAGCCCGAGGGATGGGGCCGGGGCTACCACCAAGCTCCCCTGCTCTTTCACCCCGAACATCTGCTTCTGATGACCCTCTCCATCTCCCGGGGATCCCGGCGGATCCTGCCCTGTCCCAGCCCCTCGGGCTCTGGCTGGAAGAGGGTTCTTTAATTGGGTCCACGAGAACTTTATTACCTGGTAGCTAGTTCCTTTGCTTTTCCTGTAACAAATTATCCTAACGATGTGACCCGGGACCAGATGTTAATTGCAATGGAAAGTAATCAATTTCCTTTACTGAGTCCAGACTCGGAGGCAGGTTAGTCGGGAGCAGAGACGGGGTTCTTAATGAGGAGGGCTGCGGCAGCGCACCCATGGCGGCCTTGCCTCCTCTTTCCCCCTCGCAGCCCTCACCCCTTCCCACAAGCACAAGCCCCAGGCCAGCCCTTTCCCCACCTGGCAGCCGCCCACTTCTTCAGACCCTGTGCCTCTCAGGGCCACCTAGCTCTCAGGAGCTCCTGCGGAATCCGCTCAGTCCTCCTTCCTTTGTAATCTGCCCCCGCCCCCTTCCTGATCTGGTAGTCCTCTCCCCAGCTGCATGCCCCCGCCCCCGCACCCCAGCCTGTGCACCTCTGTAAAAAACAGCATCCCTCTCTCCTCTTACTGTGCCCTAGAACTCTGCCCTGCCCCAGGTGTGCTCCCCGCTTCTCCCATCCTTCTGGCTGCAATAGGGCTTCTCTCCACTTCTCTTCTGCCAAGACACATCATGCCCAGGGACTTGGGGCTCTGAGCTGCAGAACAAGAGTCCTGGGGTCTGGCTTTGCCTTGACTGAAAATGGACCAGGCCCCTGGTGCCCCTGCAAAGCAGGTGGCGGTGCTGGCTGGACACCTCCCGGGATGCAGGGGGAGGGCAGGCTCAGCTTTCCTCTGGCCTGACAAGAAATGGGGTCATTTCCTGGACTTCAGTTCAAGATGGTGGACCTGGAAATCTGAAAGTAGAGCAGACAGTCCTTCCCTACCTCTTGGGTGCCTTCCCCTTCAGTGCTTCAGCTGGGTGCACAGTAGGGAGGCTCACGGGGAGGGGGACAGTGGACAGTAGGCTACCTGAGAGGCAGGATGGCAGAAGGGTCCAGGTGGGAGGAACAGGGTGGTGAGGGCAAGGGACAGTGTCGGCTGGCCTGTGGGTGGGCATGAGTAACCCTCCTCTGATGGCCCTTGACCCACGGAGGACAACCCCCTGACCACCTGGACTCGCCAGGAGCCACCACCCAATGTGAGGCCCTGAGGTCTACACAGCCCAAAGGACTAGGTCAGGAGGCTCCAGCCCAGCTGCACTGAGAACCACCTGGAGAGCTTCAAAAAAAGAAAGGAAAACAAAAGGGGGGGGGAGAGGAAAAACACCCATCCCCAGGGAACCCCATCACGATCTGTATGCGAGACCCCTGGCTCGGGGTGTTTTTGCAGCTCCTCAGGCTAGCGCCAGATGCAGGATGGGGTTGGGCAGGTGCCAGCTGAGGGGTCATTTCTGAAGGCTCTAGAAATAAGGGGAGGTACCAAGAAAGCAGCCAGCAGAGAAGATGGAGAAAACGGATGAACGCGCACAAAGGGGCCTATCACCCGATTCTTGGGCCTGGGCTGTCAGGAAAGACAGGTGTGCACACAGGGACATGGTATGAGTTACTCGAGTCCAATGCCCCCGGGGTCGGAGCCAGTGCCTGGTTTGTCTGGGACTCAGACTGCCCAGCTAGGAAGGGGGACTCATTCCCCGCAACCCCCAGAGCAGCACTGGGGGATGAAAGAATGGGTGGAAAGGGACAATAGGTAGGGTGCCCAGGAGATGGAGAGGAGGAGCAGGAAGATGAGGCGGGAGCTCAAAGGAGTGGGGCGACAAGGGGAGGAATCAGAGAGCTGTGGGCGGCCCACAAAAGTAAGGAAGGGGTGGGACGGCAGAGGTCTGGAGAGGGAGCAAGGCTCCTCCCATGCACACCCCTAGGTGTGGGGGGGCTGAACACCCCGGAGCCTTGCTCTGCATAGGGAACCACAGTCACTCCTTGTTTCTGACCTCAAGAAACTGAAGAGCCCAGAGCCCACCGCCCCACCCGCTTAGCCAGGCAAAGCTTGCTCTGGAGTTGCCCCCCTCGCCTCCGCCCTCCTGCTGGTACCGGAGCCCTCCTCCGGACTCCAGGCAAAGGCTAGGAGAGCAGAGGGACGTGGAAAGGCCCCCATGCTTGGTCACCCCTTGCTTGGGTGGCAGGACATGGGGTCTGGCCTCACAGCGGTTCTGCCGGGCTGGGGCGGGAGAAGCAGGGAGCCCCGGGGAGGGACGGGGACGCTGGCAGGCTGTAGGGGTGGCCAAGGACAAAGTCCCCGGACTTTACAATTTCCCTGTGAGTCTACAATTCTATTAAATAGGATAATGGATTTTAAAGTGCCCCGAAAAGCAGAGTGCTGTAAGATGGGCGGCATTATTGTTATTAACAACCACATCCTTCTCGGAGCATCGAGAGGAAATAAATCAGACAACGCTCGCTCGCAACAAGCAAGTCCCTTGGAAGCATTCATTGCCACGAAATAAACACATTTATATTATAAACCCCAAATTAAAGGGAAATAGCACTTGGGGGTAAGCCATGTGTTTATTTCCAGGGTCTCATGAAAACCCACACATGTTGGGAAAGTAGATCTTTGAGGAATGGCTGATGGCAACCGCGGTTGGGCAAGCTCCAGTCTGACTGGGAAGAAGCGTCTGGGGGTGCCAGTGCTCCCCCCCGCCCTGTGTCAACATGGGGGCACCATGGGGGATCCAGGAAGGCCAGGACATCCTGGGCAACCAGCACCTCCTGAGCTCCTAATTTCAGGGTATCCACTCATCTTTTGTACTCAAGGCTGACCTAGCTCCTTCTCCAGAAAGCCACCCCCATGTTCCCACCCTGACTAACCTCCTGCTCTCCCTTCCCAGGGTCCCCGGTCTTCCTTGCATCTGATGGTGCCCCACAGCTCTCTGTCACCGGGTGCCCAGTCCTGGCGATGAAGCACGCCTTCTTGCCGGACTTTCCTAGCTGGTGCTACCGAGGAAGAGCATGGCACTGAAGGAGTGGTGGCCACCCTACAAGGGACTCTACATGTTATTTTTTTCTCTCTTACCTCATTAAACTTAGCTTTCAATTACGTGTTAATGATGCTGGCTGCCTTTTGTAGGCTGGAGTTTACTGCAGTGTCTTTAAATTTAATCACCTCTATAATGGCCAGCTCTGGCATCGCAAATAAGAGGCCATGAGAAAAAAAGGACCGTCCTTTGCTCCTGAAGGAGCCAGCAAGACCTGGGGCCCTGTTGAGGCCAGAAAAAGTCCTTCGATGTCTCCTAACCCTAGAGAAATTACAGGAAATTGTGAGAACTGTCTCCTAGGACCTCCAGCTGGACTTCCTCTGCTTCTTCATTTACAACTGCAACAACAAGGGATGGAGGTCAGACTCAGGAAGGGACTTTCCGCCTGTTCTGGGACCTGAGCAAAGCTAGAAAGGATTCTCCTGAGAGACTGCTTAAGAGATCCCATGGCCCAGTGCTGGCCCTCCCCTCCTTCTCTCCACTTCGTGTGCATGGCACATGCTGTTAGGCAGGGGTAGTGGACTCCCCGTGTCTGGCTCTCAAGGAGGCCAGCCAGGAGCCCAAGCTGCCTCTGCCCTGGGGCCCTTCACCCTCGGACCCACTCTCCCACTTCCCACTCAAAGGTGGATGAGTCCCAAGGGTCTGTCGATTCAGGACCAGGTTTCACGCCATTGTTTTCCACTGAGCCTCAGCCAGCATTTGAGGTTCCTTGCAGCTTGGGGCTGTTGCCCCCACCCTCCTGCCCAGTCCTGTATTTGATTCAAGCCCAAGGGTGTGTCACTGGGGACAGGCTGGCCCTCCCAAAACTGCTGTGACTTTGGAGGTACAGAGAGAAGCTCTCCTGCCCTTATCTCCCTCTTTGACCAGCTGCCGTCCCTCCCACATCCTGCCAAACACCACTCCCCGCCGCTCCCCACTTTACCTGCCACCATCTCCTGTGCCCATGTGTTGCTGAGATCTCTTCTCTGGGCCTCTGCACACAGACTGTCAACCTCCCTTTCCCCACTGTTCCCAAGCTGATCCTCACAGCATCCTTGCCCAGCCCCATATGCTTGTTCTCCTCTCTACCCTGGCCTCTGCTATTCCTGACACTCTTCTACCAGAATTCCATTCATTATCCCTCCATCTGCCTGCCATCCATCCATCCATCCATCCAGCACCCATCCATACACCCATCCATCTGTGTATCTATCTATCCATCCATCCACCATTCCTCCCTCTACTCATCCATTCATCCATCCAACCCACCCTTTATCCACTATTCATACATCTAACAACCAGTATTGAGGGCCTATTGATGCCAAGCCCTGCATTAATGCTGGGCTAAGTTCCAGTCCTGGTCTTCAAGGAGCAGAGGGTCTACTAGGTGAGGCAGTAAAGAATGCAGACAATCTACTAGGCAATTGTGATATAATCAGGGAATGCTTTCTGGAGGTGAGGTCTAAAGGACAACTGGATGAAGTCTTTATTTTCCATCTGGGCTCAGCCTAGGCCTTCTGGCTCTGGGCTCCAAGCTCTTAGAATGCTCAAGATTGTATCATACCATATGGAGGCTCCAGAAGAAAGGTGGGCAGCCGAGGGTAGGGACGGAACACTCCATCACACAAGCATCCCCTTAGAGAAAGGGAAGTGGAGGAGTGTTTTGCCTCTGCCATTTGAATGGGGTTGTACCAACGGCATAGTGGTGCCTTGTATTCCTCACCCTTCCCACTGTCCAGGCCAGGAATTGGATGCTGGAGCTTTAAAACTCAGCTCTGAGGATGTCTTGTGGCTAATTTGCTGATAGGGGAGACCCTTGGGCCCCCAGCTGCCCTGTGGGTGAAGGCTCAGATTCCTGTTGGCCCCCAGCCCTCCCTTCTGCTTGGTCCACTTCTTTGGCATCTACAGAGAATTCACAACAAGACCGTCCGGTCCCTGTCTCAGTTCATCAACACTGATTGAATATTTACTGTGGGCCCAGTGGACAAGGAAGGGAGAGGGGAGGAAACCCAGGGGCTTGTAAAGAAGGCCTCCACCTGCTCCAAGCCCTGGGCGCAAGAACCTCAGTCCTGGGAGTGACCCAAAGGTAATAACTAGCACCGAAGGACCACTTTTTATATTAAATCTTGTGGTCCTCCTGTTAAGAAAGTTAAAGCAAAAATAAAAATAGCAAATATTTAGTTAGAGCTTATTATATGCTGACATTGTTTTAAATGCTTGGTCTGTTAACAGAGAACATCCTCACAAAGACAGGATGGGGCTGTTACCAGCCCATTTTATAGATGGGAAAGCTGAGGCACAAAGAGGTTGGACAGCCTTCCCAGGTGCACAAAATTGGTCTCAGCAGAGAAGCTAGAGTGGTCTGGCTCTTGAGCGCTTAACCACTATTCTTCTCCATCCTGTGGGCAGTAGCCCCTTGTAGAAAGTGGAAGGCACAGATCCAGGGAGTGATCACCATCTGGCCCCTCCCCCAACACACACACAGCTGGTCCATGACCCAACCAGGGTCCTTCTTGTGCATGGCAACTGCAGACTCAGGGCTTCTCCCTCTCGTACCCCGGGCACTGGGGGAGAAAGTGGCACTTGCTGGCCCACTGCTCCCAGAGGTTCCCTTTCTTCTTTCCAACCAGGCAGAGGCCGGAGAACGTAAACACACACACACACACACGGGCACGTGCACATACACACCTGTGCACACATGCACACGTGTAATGCCTTTTCCATCTATAATGCAGCTAGTAAGCAAGCTTTCTCACTCTTCAGAACACAAGAGAACCAGCAAGTAGGTCATAAAGGCCCCTAAGGTTTATTAATCCCTTCATTGATTTGACAAATGTAAAATATTTATGGTCCATGCATTAAAACGCTTGTGCACTTTGCTCATAGAAAACCCACTCTAGGAATAGTTTACAAACAATGTTGACAAGCCACTCCTCCACTCCCCTCTGCAGAAACGTGAGCACCATGATCTGGTCACTACTATTTCCCATGCCCGGAACAGAGTCCAGCCCATGCCTACTCCTGGACAGCTGAGTGAAGCTGAGGGATTCTGGTCTCTGTTCCCAGAGCCGATGGGCCACCGATCTCATCACAAGAGGCCACGCAGAGCCAACAGCACTGGGAGAGGCGGGAACCGTGGGAGCACCGCAGTGGGCCATCGTTCCCGCACGGACGGGCCCTGCCCCTCCCGGCCATTCTTGGCAACATGGCCCTGCTGCAGATGAACCCTGGGCCTGAACCCGGGGCCAGGAGGGAAACTTTCGATGATGTTTTACACTGAGTAAGAAAACAGGGCACTTGGAATACATTTTAGAAAGATGTTGCCTCCAAGTCGTTAGAATGACAGCGAAAAAGTTTTGATGCTTGAAGGAGGCAATCCTCAGCCAGCTGAAAACTCTATTATACATAATCCTTAATTTCCAGATGGTTCATGTATAATACAGAAGTCTGTAATATACAGCCCCAGGATTTTTTCCTCCCATGCCAAATGCCATGTGGCATCTGTAAACCCCTCCTTTCTTTTCAAGGCACGTCCGCATCTGTTATCCGGTCTGATTCCTGTGATAGTCCTGAGAGTCGGCGAGTCGGGTATTAATCCTATGCTTTTAAAGGAACAGGAAACAGAGGCACCAAGAGGTGCTAGGTATTGTGTGAGTCAGGATGGAGACCTGCACAGAGCCGGGGCTCCTGACTCCAGGCTCTTGGTCCCTCCTGACACCCTCTCCTTGCTGGTCGGGAAGGCGGGGACCTTCAGGATCTCTGGGAAGAATAAAGTCTCCTTCAGCTCACCAAGCCTGTCCTGTCTGGGGACCCAGAGAGTCCCTCCTCCCTTGGCAATCCTTCCAGACAGTGGGGCCACCCTGCTCCCCACTGCTCTGCACAGCCCTCCCACGGTTCCGAGCTTGTCATGCCTCTTCCATGGCTAATTGTGAAATTGGGCAGAGGAGCTCAATGCCAGGCACAGGGCCGGGCTGGGCGGGATGTGACAGAGAGAGAGAGAGAGAGAGAGATTGATGGGAGGAAGTCGTGCTGGTTGCGTGATGGGAGGGGGACAAGTCTGGTTTCCTAAGTCATGTTATCTTGCTTATGGGGGTGGGGGAAGGGAGGCTCTCTGTCCTTCTTGAGCTGCTAAATGCTGTCACAAAAACATTTATTAATATGCAAATTCTAAGTGGCAATCTGGACCCAGTCGGGTTGTGCTAATTTGCACATTAATATCTGTCTTCAGGCCAGCCTCAGCTCTGGAGAGGGAGGGAGTGGGGCTGGGCATGGGGACCCGGGAAGGAGGGTGCAGGTGGGGCAGGGTGGAGGGGGGGCCCTGCAAGGGGCTCATGGCCAGTCCCAACAAAGGCAACAAAGGCGGGTGAACAGGGCTGGAAGCCAGCCTGCAAGGGAGGAACCGGCAAGGGCTGGGGGCTCAGCAGCTTTGGGCCCCAGATGCTGGCCTCTGGCCCT
Source organism: Mirounga leonina (assembly GCF_011800145.1). NCBI lineage: Eukaryota > Metazoa > Chordata > Mammalia > Carnivora > Phocidae > Mirounga > Mirounga leonina. The sequence continues at coordinate 34,926,585 of NW_023270854.1, read as the reverse complement.
TACTGGTGCCTGGAAGGCCCGGGGCCATGATGGGAGTCGTGCGAGAAAGGAGATGTTGCAGAAGCCTTAGCCCAGACAGGCTGCGGGTGCCCAGAACAGAGGGAAGGTGGCAGGAGAAATAAGTGGGGAATGTCACGGGCCACTTTGCCAGACAGAGTGACTGCTGTCTCTTCACCCATGGTAATGGAACTTTTGGGGTAGAGGAATGTCTAAGGACCCCCTTCTGACTGACTTGCCCCTTCCTGGCTCTGGGCTCATTCTCCACAGCCACTGAGGGAGTCCCTCTCTGCCTGTCACAGAGCCACCTGCCCTCCTCAGTGGTCTCCTGGACCCCATTCCTGTCACCACAGATCCATACATCTTGGAGTAGCTTGGTCAGCCCCCATTGCAAACCCCCTCCCTCTTTGTCCCCGTAACACACAGTTATATTTGTCAGACCTTTTGTGAAGAAGACGGGATCACCTCTAATGCATCACCTAATGCATAGTGATAATGGCAGTGTTGGGACATCAAGAGAGTGGTTGCTGAGTGAGTAGCCTCCCCTAACTTAGCTCAGTTCATCAGAAAGGCCAGTAGCCATTGGAACCAATGTGTCCCCTCTCCTTCAACCCACCAACCCATAATACCCTTCTGCCGACTGACTGGCTATGTTCTAATTTGATTCATTCTTCAAAGCCTGCCCTGAGCACTGAGAACCTCTGGATCCTTCTCGTCTTGTCCAGAATGCTCTTCTGTGGAACACTGTGCCACCCACTTGCAGTTTGTTCGTTTGTTTTGTTTTGTTTTTTTGAGAGAGAGCATTAGTGTGTGCTTAAGTGGGGGTGGGGAGCAGAGGGAGAGGGAGAAAGAATCTGGAGCCAACTTTGCACTCAGCTCAGAGCCCGGGTGGAGGCTCCATCTCATGACCCTGAGATCACGACCTGAGCCGAAATCAAAAGTCAGTTGCTCAGTTTTGAATGTTTCTCTCATCGTTCCATGTGTGAATCTTGTTTTTCTAGGTGCATGGGTAGCTCTCTCTTTCACAGTCTCAGGGACGAGACAATGTGGCCTATGTTCAATATACACTTAGCAGTTTTCCAAAGTATTTTCATCAGTTAACACCTTTTACCTTCATGCAAGCCTGTGAAATGGTCAGGCTGTTATTTTCAGATATTATACTCATACTGCTCAAATGTGACATTTGTTATTTCGCAAGTTTAGATTTACAGATTCACTTACCAAAAAAAAAAAAACAAAAAAACTAAACTTGCAATTCTGAAGATGGCCACCAGGTGGTGATACAGACCTTGGTATATACCTTTGGCTTGGGACATTTTCCAAAGACAGGAATTAATGCATCATTTATCTTTCTTACTTTTCTATTATTTTAATTTACCTGTTCTTATGTTCCCGGCATATCCTGGAACACCCCCCAACCCACCACAAAGAGTGTCTGCTCTGGTGGAACTGACAGATATACAAAGAGGATGACAGTATCATGTGGTATGTGTTGAAATAAGACAAGTGTTCTGGAAGGTTAAGAGAAAGGAATACTTAGCTTAAAGAAGGGGGAGCCTTTACAGAGGAGGTAACATCAGAACGGAGGCGAGTAAGGAGAACACAAGAGTTTGCCAGGAATGTGTTCTCTGGAAGAGAGATGCACGGAATTAAGTCAGAATATGTCAGGGAAGAGAGCTGAAGGGATACGGCTGATCAGAGTTCGGGGAAGAAGAGTAGGAGCCTGGGTGATTCGGCAGCACCTGAGCCAGACCCCGAGGAGCCTTGAACACCTTCCCTCCACCTGCCGGAAGCATGGAGCACATCAAGAAACAGCAAGAGCGTTTTATGTCTAAAAGAGCAGTTCTGGGGAGCGTGGGTGAAGGTGAGCCTGCTGGCTGTGGGTGGCGGGGGTGGGGGAGCTGGGCAGGAGCATGGAAGGGTCCTGGGGAGAGATGGAGGAAGGTGACAGAGGCCAGCCTGGGCAAGGGAGGGAGGACTGGAGGGCCGGAGAGGGGACGACGGGTAGGGAGGAATGGGTACCCATGACAGTGAGCTGCCCTGGTTTGGAGACAGTGTAGATGATGACACCATTCACTAAGAGAGAACACATGCTTTCCCACTAATTATGCGTAGAAAAAGTCAAAATAGAACTTTTGATTGAATTAAATTAACTTGAACATGGTGCCATTAAACAGGAGATTGGAAAGTCTTATAAAACAAGCCTATAAAGAAAAAACCACCTAGGTACAATTCAGTCTCTTTCTCAATAATCTTTAACTGTTATGGTTCTAAATAGTTTCTCTTTTCCGAAATAGTTTCCCCTCCTGGGTTTCAAAGAAGAAACCCTTGACTACACACTCACCTCCTTGCTTTGCTCTCACACCTCAGGATGTGTACAGAGTTGGGTTCTGTGACTTCTCTCTGCATTTAAAAGGTTTTATGGCCTCCTATAGGATAAGCCTGCATTTTCTCACACTGACCTGAAGAAGAAACCACCAGCAGAAAAAAAAAGAAAAATGTGCCTCTCATGACCTCCCAGGACTTTCTCAGCTCTGAGTGGTAGCATCAGAGAAAGACGGTGTCCAGGGATGCACCTCCTGCATCCGGGGCTCGCCAGCCTCTGCTGGACTCAACTGGGATGTGTAGGTATTGCTTTGACCCTCACCCAAGGCACAGATTCTAGCAGCTCAAGGAGAGACATGACCCTGAGTCCCTCTGGTTCCTTGTGCTGGGCATTCTTTGTGTCTAAGACTCTTCAGCAGAACCTGGAGACCACCCCTCCTTTCCTGCCCTCCTACTGGTTTCCCCTGGGCTGGCAGGCAGGAGGGTTGCAGAGGATGGATCTGGGCCAGCTGAGCCCCATAGCAAAACTGAATCCCCACCAATAGTGGGCAGGGGCCCTCAGAACCTGCCTCTAGGGCCCTGGCCAACCTCTGCCTCCATGGTCTGAGCCCTGGGTACCTGGATCCACAACCAGCCAGCCGCTTCCTTAAACTCCTAGTCCCCTCTTGTCACCCGGAGGCTCACATTCGATCCTGCCATCCAGAATCCTGGAGCCCCCCTAATGCCGGATCTAATGCTGAGCCAGTCTCCACCCACTTGGGATTAGATTCAGTTGCTCCTTCTGAATCGCTGTGGACAAACCCAGACACTTGCTAGAAACCCGAGGCTAGAAACCTGGGGCTTTTTCTGGCCTCAACAGGCTGGTGGAATGGTGCAGTGCTCACTGACACTCTGGATTCCTCTTGTACTCTTACAGGCTGAACTCCACTTTTGCAACATCCTGAACAGATTATCGGCATGTTCTGCTTTCCGTCCCAACCCTTGGCTCCTTCCAGTTCTAATCTCAGTAGACCCACACCCCAACCCCCTAAGCCTAGGCCTGACAGGCAGGGGCGATATAACTCCCAGCTAAGCAGAGCCAGGGTCCGGTGTCAGCCAGCCTGGGACTTAGGGGACGCCTTCAGGTCCCCCTGGTACCCATCCAGACCCTCCTCCCTCCTCACCCGCTGATGTCTCACATCAGTTATGGCCTGCACCCTCTTGTCACCGTTTTAATGCAACACCTCCCTGGTGTGGGGACAGCAGTGCCAGTTAGAGAAGTCCTTTCCTTTGGGGCAGATGTTATGAAGGTGAGAATGAGGGGGTTAATGCCAACCTTGGCACATTTGTCAGACTAAATCCTAAAGGGGCCCGAAGCTGTGTACAAAGAGATGGGGTGGGGAATATTGTCCCCCTCCCCGACTTGGGGGTTGGAGGGATGGACAAAGTCCCCACCTTCTGAACAGGCTTGGAGTCCTGTGTTGGTGAAACAGGGTGGAAACTAGCCCTGCAAAGTTCCTGATGGTCAGTTTAAAGTGGGGAGAAACATGGGGGGGCAGGCCAACAAGACTGAGAGTTGAAGACACACCTCAATGGTGAGGCTGGATGGGAACCCACACCCACAAAGTGGCAAGTCTAGCTGCTGAGCACTGCAGGCCACAGGAATGCACAGCTCCTAAAATTTATGGCTAGACTTTATGACAATGGAAATATTTTTTTAATTGAGGTTTGCACCACCATTACACTGCTAATTTAATTATTCCCTATATTTCATCCATCACCATCTGATCCTCAGGAAGCAAATAGCTTGTCTTCTTGACAAGAAAGCACCAAATTGATTAAAAGTGTATGTGGGAGAGGGGTTGGGCTGTGATTTGCTCACTACTGGACCTCTGGGTGCCCAGGGAGGAGGAAAGCAGGGAGCAGGTGTAGCCCCTCGCTCACACACACGCTGTCCTGAGTGCGGTCACCTCCCCGAAACCCGGAAGCCCGCACCCTACAGCCATGCAGTCACACTCAGACATCACCCGCACACCCACCCCCACTCCCTCACACACATGCACTCAGATACATGTGCAGATATGGCCTCAAGTCCACCAGCAGAACACTGGGCTCCATCCCCAACTAGCACGTAAGGCTGTGCATGGTGAATCCACACCGGGCTCACACACAGAGACACACCCCACAGAGTCACACGTGGCTGTGTCACAGAGGACCCAGTCAGGACACCGTCTGGGTCCCTCACGCTCACTCATGTCTACCGTTCCTTCGAGCAGGCCCATGGCCGGTTCTGGGGACAGGGGGTCCCTCCTCTGCACAGTGCCCGGTGCCACCCAGGAGAGAGGACACAGCAGCTCTCCCCCAGCCGTGCCCCTCCTCAGCTGCTGGGCCTGGGGCAGCCTCCGCCCATCCCCTCACGTGGGTGGCATACGTGGTCCGTGGTGGGCGCCCCGTGGGAGTCCGTGGTGCGGCTTGATGGAGGTGCCCGAAGCAGCGTGGCCACGTGTTAGTTTCCCCACTTGACTCTTTCTCTTCTTCATTCCGTGACACCCCTGTTCGTTCCTGGAGCCTGGGATGGGAGCTGGGAAACATCTGTGGCACTCCCCCACCCGCAGCCTGTCACTCAAGCCAGCTCTTGGCCATACCAGGTTTGGCCTGATTTTCTAACAGTTGTGTGCAGGCGGGTCCTATCACCCCACCTACAGGGCAACTCTTTAAAGGGTCACTGCTGGGTGTTCTCCTCTCTTCCTCTGCTGGGCGCACAGGGCCTGGCTAAGTCAAGGCTGGCTGGCCTGGCCAGGGCAATCCCGCTGCCCCGTGAGCAAGGGCCTAGTGTACTGGGTGGAGGGGCCTGGGAAAGTGGCTGGTGGGCCGGGTTCAGCTGGCGCTGGGGGATGGGGCAGAAGTGCCTAAGGAAGGAAGGAGCACTGAGAGGGAGGGAGCTGGATGTGGGCTAACAGGAGGAGCTAGATGGGGGTGAGGAGGCAGGTGGCGGTACTGCCATCAGTCATCGTGAAAGCTCCAGGTGCCTGGTGCGGTCCCAGCAGACCCCTGACCCAACCTGATCAATCCTAATGGAATGGAGCAGAGGGGCAGTCGCCGGAGGGAGCGGGCCACCCGTCCTCCCTGACGCCCGTCCTTGTAACTTTGTCAGTTGTCAGAGCAGCCAGAAGGCAGAGGCTGCCCGCCTCCCTCATATCTGGTCTCGCCCGGCCATCTAGCTGCCCCCAGACGGGGGACACAGGGAGGACAGGACAGGGGACAGATGACCTGCGGAGGAGACCCCAAATCCTAGGCTGTAGGTCGCCAGAAACAAAAGTGTAAGGAGCAGGCAGACAGAGGCTTCTGGGCAAAAGACTCCTATACTTTGAATCACATTTGTTTCCCCGAGAGGGGCAGAGGGTGGGGGACCCCAAACCTTCTCTTAACTGCGGAGGCCCACGGACACATCCTCCGGCAAGTGTGCCCCTGCTCAAGCTGCGGCACCCTGGCCTCGTGGCCCGAACTCGGCCTGCAGTTCCCGCCCCCCAGCGCAAGCAGCTCTCTCCTCTCCGAAGCCCCCCCCCCCCCCCCCAGTAGCAGCTGCTTGTCCTGCTTGCTCTGAACTCAGGGGCCCTCCTGACTCCAAGTAGTGCTTGACCCACCAGGTCCCCTGTGCCAGAATGGTCTTTGTGTTCCAGTGGTCCTGTCTCCCAGGCTGGGAGGCCTGGAACGCGTCTGTCATTGCTGTGATCTATCACGTATCTGTCCCCCAACCACTTCATGGCGTCCCCTGGTTGTTCCTGATGCCCTACCTCCCAGCACAGTGACAAGAACACAGCAGATGTTCAGTCAGCACTGGAGTGAGTTCCCTCCTGCACAGGGCCAGGCACCCAGTCAGGGCTGCAGAGGTCTTGTTTGCTGGGCATCAGATGAGGAACAGAGGCCCGGGCGCCCAGGGGATGGGACTCAGGGAGGGTAGGGAAGGGAGAAGAGAGGCAGATTGGGGATGGGGGTTTGGAGTGGCCGTGCTGAGCACAGACAGGAGGCAGGCAATTGAGGTGGGCATTTTCCGCTGCATCGTTCCACCTGCTATAACCCACCCAGAGAGCTCAGATCCAGGGCCCCGTTGGTCTCAGGGCGGCTTTTAGGGTGTGGAGCTGAGAGTGGGGAGCGGTAAAGGATGCTGCCTGCAACTGGGTCACAGGAACTGACTTCAGGGGGGCCTGGGGGGCTGTGAATCTCTGCTCCCCTTCAACCAGGATTACTTTTGTGATGGTGATTCAGCTTCACGTGCTCATAACTGCTCATCATGGGGGCCAGGGGCTGGGATGGAGGAGGAGTGGGAGAAAGAAAGATTTTCCCTGAAGAACAGGCTGGAAGCCAAAGTCCAGCGGCGGCTCCATCACCAAGGACAGGACCTTGATCCATGTTGCTTGCACGGCCACCCTCCAGGGGACCCACATGGAAGTACCTTACCATGCCACTCTCGGCCAGCCTTGTTTTAGCTCCTGGGTTTGTACTTGGCCATCTGTTTGGCATAAGGTGCAACCCCTGGCGCGCCGTGGAAATGCTCCTGGAAGGTTTTTATGTGCACAGCCTGCAATGTGAAGCCTCCTCTGCTCTGTGCACGTCATGTGGAATCTGACCCCTGAGAACCCTCTAAGCTGCAAGCATAGAGGAGGGAGGCCACCGCAAGGCGGAAGTCTGCCTTTCTTAAGACAACAGGCTGTTTCCCGGAGCTTCAACAATCCCTTTGTGCTCACAGGCAGATGAGACGCTGCCCAGTGCGGCCCAGCAACTCTCCCTCCTGGGCCCGGAATTCCTGGTCCCCAAAGCGCTGGACCTGAACGCCCAAAACCCATTTCATAAGTCACCAAGTCAGACCCACTGTGTCTCATCAGTGATGTGCACATGTGCACACACACACACACACATGCACGTGCACGCACACACGCGGTATCTTCTGCTGTCGGAGAGAGCTGCCTCTCTCTAAAGGCACATCTGAGAACCCTTCCTGAAGAAGGTGAGCTTTGAAAGGGCAGGGTCAGAGGGGTGGGGAAGAGGGAGCCGCCAGAAGAGAAGCAGTGAGCTGTGCTCCTGAGCGTGTTTTGCGGGCTCTCAGCCCGACGTCCCCTCAGAGGGGCTCAGGGAAGCCGAGGCCTTGAGAGGCCACTCCATCTCAAGCAGCCCTTCCCTCTCGGCCCCACCCCTGCTTCATTCTTTGTGATGGTGTTTGGAGGTGAGGCTTTTGAGAGGTAATCGGGTTTAGGAGTGGTCATGAGAGAGAGGCCCTCATGGTGGGATCAGTGCCCTGATAGGAAGAGACCTTCTCATTCTCCCCACCATGTGAGAACACGGGAGTTTGCTTCTCATTCTCCCCACCATGTGAGAACACGGGAAGAAGGGGGCTGTCTGGAATCTAGGAAGAGAGCCCTCCCCGGGGAAGCAGCCCTGTTGGCATCTTGATCTTGGACTTCCAGGCTCCAGAACTGTGAGCAATAAATTTCTGTTTAAGTCGGTGGTATTCTGTTATGGCAGCCTGAGCTGACTGATGTGGGATCACCTGGATGGGGGCACAGAGCAGAGGCCTGAGGAGAGGCTCAGTTCCTCTCAGGAAGACCCTGGTATCTTCCCCCTACCTCCTGGTCAAGGGGTGACCAGCTTAACCCGGCACCTGGTGGGGAAAGCCGGCCCCAGACCATAGACCTCCCTGATGGGCAGACCTGGGACTTGCTCAAAGCCACTTAGAACACTGGAATCTGAGAGGGTATAAAAGTTACACAAAGGGAGCATTCTTTGCTTTCCAGGGATTAGTAGGTTTGGAGAGGCAGCTCTCTCCTCCGGCCTTTCATGGGAATCTGACACAAAAATGGACTTTGGGGGCCCAGCTTTCACCATCAGGAGGGGCTGCTGGGACAGGTGGAGGGTGTGGCTGGGATCTCTAGGAATCTGCCCTTTGAACACTCACGCCCAGGTCAGTGTGGGCAAGACTGGACTTGAGCTGCCAGGTGTCTTGGGGGAGCACATTCACCCTAGAGGGGGTGCTTTGCCAGCAGGCTGAGGCCCCACACTCCCGAGGCACCTCATCAGAGGGGCATACTCTGCAGAGGCACTGTGGGGGTGGGGATGGGAGGTGTGTGTGTGGGGGGGGGGGGTCCATTGCCGGGGGGTTGGTTTCGGGGTTGGACCTCGGTGCCCCAGCCCAGATGCCTGAGTCTGTCTTGCTGAGGGGGTTACCCCTCTAGACAGATTCCTTCACCTCCTCACCAACACCCCCTACCCTCAACCTTGGCAGTCTCTGAAGGGAGAGGAGGACTGGGCAGCCACAACGCTAAGAGCGAATGAAATTAAATAAGTGATATTTTTGCCTGCTTTTTTTTCCCCTTTAATTTTAAACAACACTAACAATTCCAACTGCAAAGGCTAAGGGAAGAAAAAAAAAGGCAAAAACACCCCACCTCCTCCAAGCTTGGTGCCAACGGCCGGCTCTGGGATTTGCATGACAAAAGCACTCTACAAATAACAACAAATTGCCAGCTTGTCGGGGGCCGCGGGGCGGGAGCCACGACTGGCGCGCTTCTCTGGGCGGCGATCGGCTCCCGGCTCCCGGGACCGCAGGAGGGGCCCGCGGCAGATGCTGGGGGCCAGGCAGCGGGGGCGCCGCGGGGGAGCGGGCGGGGCCGGCCTGGATACCAACGGAGCCGTGACCCTGGCCGCAGCGCAGGGAGTCCGGTCGGGACCAAGCGCGAGGGGCAGGGCGGGGGCACGGGCTGAGTGGCAAGCTAGAGGGGGGATGAGGGGCGGGAGCACCGATGGGGGGGCGGACTTGGACAGCCACCCCCATCACCATCCCTGGCCCTTGCCGCTAGACCTGACCTGTGCCTGGCGGGGGGGGGGGGGGGGGGGGGGGAGGGAGGCACCACAGGCATCCGCCCAGGCTTGCAGGATGCCCCCCCCACCAACCCCGTCCGCGGCCCTGGAGGGCAGGCTGCTCTTGGTCCAGTGACCCTGCCTGAGGGGCAGCTGGGGTCCCTTCCTGACCATGCTCCAGCCAGCCTGAAGGGGGGCTGGAAGGGGAGAGCAAGGGGCCCCTCCTTGCCTCGATCTGGCTCCCCCCACATGAGGCCCCGGGCAGATGGCTGGCCAGAGCTAAATTGATTCATAATGACTTGTGTCTCTCCCCTGCCCAGCAACGGGTAACTTTTCATTAGAGACACAGATGTCTTAATAATGCTATGCCAGGGTCCAGCAGCCCCAGCATCTGAAGAAGGAGGGATACAGAGAGGCCAAGGCAGGGGAGGACAGAAGAGCACCCCAGTGGGATGCCAGTCCAGAAGGGTTTGTTATCTCCAGGCCTCAAGTGTCTGCTGCCCAGTTCCCCACAGTGGACTTCCTGACCTGCTCATGCTCCGGCCACTGGGAGGCCACTTCCTAGCATCTGGGCCATGTGGGGGTCCCCAGCATTACCTCTCCCACAGCCTGTCTGGTGGCCCCTCATTCCTCAGCTTCCCTGCCATTCCCAGGGCATGACCTTAAGTGAGCCCACTCTCAGGGCCTCCAATCCTGCTCCCAGATAACCCCCAAACTCCAGTCCCCCAAATCTGCCTAGATGTGTGTTCTTCTATCAGGGAAAATGGCCCTCCAGCCCCATGGCGAGGGGAGTTACCACATCTGCCTGGCCTTGCACACTTTCTCACGAGGTCCCTTCCCCTACAGAATGTCCACATTCCTGCCAGCAGACCCAGCAGCCAGGGGAGGAGGGCGTCGTTCCCTCTTCTGTCCAGGCCTCCTGTAGTCCTGTTACACATGGCCTGCAGTAGGGACAGCCCATGGCCGGAGTCGGAACTGTGTGGTCTGCCCCTCCCATGGTTGGTCCCCTCCTGCACTCCTGCGTTCGGCAGATATTTGCCAGGCCCTGAGCAGGATGGGCTGCCTGTGAAGGAGCAGACAAGATCCATCCTGATGCTCCAGGTTCTTGCAAGCAGGAGCCACATTCACTTCTCTGCATCCTTCTTGTAACTGTGCCCCACATTTTAAGCACAATAGGTGGCTTTTTGTTTGATTTTTGCTTTTGTTGAGAGAGTAATGGACAGTGTTTTGTTTCCATCACAAGCAATTCATCACTTTGGGCCTAGTACCCGCTTTCTGGGCTCCCCTTGTAAAATATCAAGCCCCCTGAGAGGTCGGTCAGCAAAGGGTCCCCATCTCCAAGTGTGGTAGCTGTGTTGCCTGGAGGTCTCCAGCCTGGGGGAAGCCTCCTTCAGCTGGTGGGGGTGTTGAAGGCCAATCCAACTGACCTGTGGGTTGGCTGAGGTCAGCTCTGCCTGCCCAGCCTCCAGGGCTCCCAACAGCAGATGCCGGTACCAGACCGAGTTCTGCTGCCCCTGCATGGGGTAGCAATGCTCCCACCAGAGGAGAAAGGAGGTAAGCATTGAGGCGCTCTGCCTTCGGAACTCTCCACAGCCCAAAGTGCCTAGTGCGAACTCCCAGCCTGGGACGCAAGGTACCCCTGGCCCCAACCCACATGGTGCTCCCCTCTTGCCTCACTCCCTTCATGGACCCCAGCAATTTCCTCTCGCACATCCTCGGAATATCTGCCTTTCACAGTTCCTCCTTCTGATCCCTCTCCTGGTTCTTGTCTACGCAGGTGAATCCAGCTCACAGTTCCAGCTTATGAACCCTTCTTGTTAGCGAGAGTGAGTTCTTTCTCTCCACATGGCCCCCAAGGACAAGGCCCCTGACTCCTTATGTTCCCTCAGGACCCGGCCTATTCGGGTGACCTTGAGGGATGCCTCCTTTGAGGCTGGAAGCTCCTCTGCTCGCCCCCTATCTCCCACCCCCTGGTGACGCCTGGCCTCAGTTCCCTCGTGCGGCCCCGTGGGTGCCACCCACCAACCCCGTGCCCATACAGCATGGGATACCAGCCTCTGCAAATGTGTGGTTACAAGAGGAGAATCCAAGTTCTTGTCCTAGCTGGGCTGCCCTTTCCCCATCTGTAAATTCTGGCTACTGAGAACATGCTTCAAGATGGTGGATGTGAAGAGGCTTCGAAAAGAATTACAAACCAACCAACAAGAACAGATGCAAGAGCAGGAGTCACTCCTAAAGGGTGCGGAGCCGGCAGCCGTGAGCTCGCCCGGCTCACTGCGGTGTCCCGTGCGCTGACTCGGGCTTAGTAGGTGCTCAGCAAACAATGGTTGAGTGAGCGCCACATCGGGTGACACGCGTGGCTGGAGAGAGCCCGTGTGGGAGCCCGAGTGACACGTGCGGCTGGAGAGAGCTGGGGTCGCTTTGAGGCCATGGTTGGGGTCAGGCTGAGACAGGGCATTTGGGCTCTTTTCCCTACACGTGGGCTGTGGACGTGTGACCTCAGTCTCACTGACAACACAGCCAAACCAACAGGAGTTCCTTGCAGACAGCCCTCCTCAAGGAAGCCAAGAACCCATCCCTTCCACCTCCCTGGGCAGCTCCCAGGCAGACTCTGCTCATGCCTTTTGTTTTTCTTAATTAAAGTCACAAGAGCCAGGATTCCATCTCCAAAGGTGCAGCCTCGAGTCTGGATGTCTTCATTTTGGCCATGTCACCAGTGTGCCCGCCGGCTCGGGCAGCCGGAAGCCGGGCCTCACAGGACCCAGTGGGAGGTAAGTGTGGGGGTCCCCACTGACAGGGGCTCAGGGCACTGCACCTTGCTACTGCCCCTGTCCGCCCTCTCGCCCAGGTGCATTTGTGCTCAGGGAGTCTTGGCAGACCCTTCATTTGTTCAGGGAGATTTGCTGGGCTCCGCGGTGTGCCTGATGCTGGGCTGGACAAGTCACAGTCCTGCCCTTCAGGAGTTTCCAGTCCAAAGGGGGTGAGGAGGGACTGCAGCGGGGCTGGGGCAGGGCCGGTAGGTGGCTCTGGGAGGGTGGGAGGGCCTCCTGCCTGCTCTAGGCTTTAGTCTTCTCATCTGCAGACTGAGGGCTTGGGCTGGGATCTGCAAACTGTACGAAGGAGTCTCAGTGAGTCTGAGCAGGGGGGTCGGGGCCACCTCTGGCCACTTCCTCTTGAGCTGCACGGGGCCATGCTGTCCTGAAACCAGACCCAGGGTAGGTAATTACTGCTTGGTCCAGAAACATGTCCTGGTTTATGGTGCTCTCTGTGTTTGTAAATCATGACTGTGCAAGAACCTATGAGGCGGGTATTGCTAGCTTTTTTTTTTTTTTTTTTAAATCAGGGAAAAGGTCCAGTCTTAGCCAGGGTGAAGCCAAGCTAAGACCGGAAGCCAAGTCTGCCTCTGAGCTCTGACCCCAGGCGCTCCTTGGATATTCTTTGTTCTGACACAAGGTTGGCTCTGCTTTTTGAAGTAGGGGCTCCTCCCTGCCCTCTGTCCAGATTATGGGCTGCATCCTCCCTCCTGTCCCTCCCTGTGCAAGCCTAGGCCAGGCAGCAGGGCTGTAAAGGGGCCCTTGGCCTATCCAGAGTGTGAGGGGCAGGTGCGTCAGGGAGGAGCGCGTGGGGTGAGCTGTCAGCAGCCCCTGCTGCTGGGAGGCAGGGAGAGCTTTTAGGGCCACCAAACCTGCCTTCCCTTCCCTTTTAATAACAGCCTGGCCAAACTGCTACCTCATCTGAAGTTTGGAGGTGAGAAGGGCGTGGGGGCTGGGAAATGGGATGATGGTGAAATTCCTGCCCTGGGAGGATGGGCTGGTGCATCTTGGAGCAGGAGAACTGCTCTAACTCAGAGAATGACTTTTGCTGAGAAAGAATCCGCCGCCCCATGCACGCGGCTTCTCCATGGCCTGGTTCTGGGCTCTGAGGGGCCATGGGGAACAGACCTGCTGTTCGCCTCGAGGAAGAAGCTGGCCCAGGATTGGTGGAGGAGGCTCCTTGCTGTGGTTCCAAGTGGGGCAGTTGCTCCCCTAGAGGGCCTCCTGCTGAGACAAGGCTGCAGGCAGTTCCCTCCATCTCCCCCTCCTCCCTGGCCAAAAGGGGTCCTCCCAAGGGTACCAGGAGGTGGAGAGGGGCCACAGGTACTGTGTGGAGTGAGGATTCACAGGAGAAGTGGGCTTGGGGGGCCGAGCACTGTGCTTGCAGTCACCTGAGCAGCCACCATGAGTGGTCATCTTGGGTGGATCCCTTTTCCTGCCACATCCCCTACACTTCAACAACATCCCCTCAGGGGGTTAAGACTAACAGAGACCCTGGGCTTGCCGGTGCCTTGCAGACGGCTCACACATCACACAGGCGTACTTTGTCGCGGTGTGACTTTCCCACCTGCCATAAGGCCTGCTCCTCCTTACACTCTAGACATCTCTTTCAGGTCCACACTGATGGGCCCCTGATTCTATGCCACACTGTGCCAGACGGCAGGGCACCAGCGCTGATGAATGCACAGGAGAATAATTCACCCTCAGAAATACCTGATCGCCAGCAGGATGCCAGGCATTTGGTGGAGTTTTTTACTAACAGCTGGACAGCAGTTGGTCTAGAAGGTCCCAGACAACCAGAACACAAGGTGCTCGAGAGCCACCAGTCATCGTCTACTCGCCCAGGGCTGGTGTGTAACAGTCCTGCACGCCCGTGGAGCACTTGCTGCTTCCCGTGCTTTTCTTTTTTAAGACTTGTTTATTATTTGAGAGAGAGAGAGAGAAAGAGTGCAAGGGGTGGGCAGGAGGAGAGAGAATCTCAAGCAGACTCCCTGCTGAGCACAGAGCCTGACACAGGGCTTGATCTTACAACCCTCACCTGAGATCATGACCTGAGCCGAAATCAAGAGCCAGACCCTTAACTGACTGAGCCACCCAGGTGCCCCTTCCCATGCTTTTCTAGGCCCATGACCCTGTCCAGGACCCAGAGGCAGGGGAAGATGCTTTGTCCAGGTGAGGATACACACTGTGGGCCTGGCTCCTGAACATGCCCATCCGTCTAACCAGCTGTGTGACCTTGGGCAAAGCATTCAGCACTCTGGGCTTCATTTTCCCCAATCACATGGTCCCCAGGGCCCCACAACCCCAGGCTCAAGTGTTCCCTGATGCTTTGCTTTTGGCCCCTGTAGGTGAGCCTCATGGATTTAGGTTGGTTGGGGGCGGGAGACACCAAGGGAAAAGCAAATGCCAGAGGCAAACCTGGTGAGGTGGGTCGTTTTTTGTGTTAGCTTGTTTAGATGACAGCATGCAGTTAACCAACCAAACACTAGGACAGAATTTTGAAGCTGTGGGTAACATCTACATAAATTGACTTTAAGTAAAAGAGATTATTCTCGATTATGTGGGTGGGCCTCATCCAATCAGTGGGAAGGCCTTCAAAGCAAACGGAGGTTTCCCTGAGGAAAAAGATATTCTGCCTCCTCAAGACTGAGGCATCAGGTTCTGCATGAGAGTTTCTAGTCTGGAGGCCTGCCTGTCAGATTTTGGAATTATTGGGGCCCTCAAAATCACATGAGCCAATTCCTTGAAATAAATCTTTGAATACCTATTAAATATGTATTATATGTGTATGTGTATCTATATGCTTACATATTAAGGTATATCAGATATGTATGTATATAGATATACTTCTAGTAGACACTGATATAGATTACATATGTTAGTGTGTGTGTGTGTGTATCTGTTTCCCGTCAGTTCTGTTTCTCTGGAGAACTCTGACTGATACTCCTCTTCTCAAGAATACTTCAAAGAAGGGTGTTTGTTGCTTTCAGCAAATACTACTTTGACACGAATCAGACGGCCAACTTCAGTAAGTGGGGACTCATTGGTAGTTAGGCGCATTCATTGGTCTTGAATATGCACTCCTCAGCTTCTTGGGGACATGGCGCTCTCAGTTTACCCTGCCCACCCAGACTCGTAAAGTCAACCTGGATTTCGTGATCCTAGACCCTGAGTGGAGGAGGTTTACTGGGTTATATATTTTTTAAAAAATTGACTGGTGTCTATTTTACTGTTCTGAGCAGATGATGTGCTTTGTTTATGAGAGAAATTAGGCCAAATCCAACTTTTCCACAGATGGAGAAGCCTGAATTATTTATCAGAGGCTCATGAATTTGGTTCTGGCAAATGGCAGGGCCGAGGGCGGCTGATTTGTGTTTCGTTTCTGGAACAGCTTGATTGCAGCAGGTCCTGGGCCATCTCGGTACAGTGTTGGCTCAGCCAGGGGCCCCAGGCTGGGTCCAGGCAGGAGTCCATGATAGGGACCCTTCCTTGGCCGCTTCTGCTGGGTTCCACTGGTTCACAGAGGCTATGGGGTGGGGGACCCTGGCAGGGCTTTGACTAGCCACTGAGACACTCAGGCTTCACTGGTGTACCGCTAGGCCCTAGGACCTACATGTGTCTTCTTCACTTGGGAAAGAAAATGATGGAAATGGGGAAGAGGGCACCAAAACTGCCCTTCCCCCCACCAGGCCTTTCTTTCCTTTAAAGTTGAACCACAAAGCTGGATGGCAGGCTTTTATCATGGTTGGCTGTGTCTGGCAGCTCAGCAAGCACCTGTGTGAAGGCCTCATTCTGGGCTCCCGTAGAGCAAAGCAGTATCACGGGAAGGAGAGGGCTCTGCATTTGTTGGGGAAGGCCTCAGGACAAAGACTTTTGGTGTGACCTGGGCCATCTTAGGTATTAATACTAATTCATGTTGGCCGAGTGCCGATCGCAGGTCAAGTGTAGTCCAGGCATTGACTCACTGAGTCCTCAGAACAGTCCTGGGAGACAGTTCCATAGACAGCAGAGTCAGGGAGTGTTCAAGTATTGTCCAAGACCCTTCAGCCAGTGAACCTCGGGGCCCAACTCAGGCAGTGCTCCCGACCCCATGTGACATGGATCGAGGTTCCTGGCACCAGTCATGGGCCAGAAAGCCCCTTAAGGTGCTTATAGATGAATGAAGAAATAGAGGAGGAAACGATTCAGCATCTTTGCCTCCCAGCCACACTCACCAGGATGCGTGTCAGCTCCCCGGGCACCGTAGGTGGTTACCCAGCCCAGTACTGAGATGGGAACATTGCACTTTGAGCCTCCAGTTGGCTTGACCAGGGGCCTGCAGTGATCCTGAAGGAGGCCGAGCCGGACCCCAGGTCTTCCTGTCTGTCCAGGTGTGTCACTCCCTAGCCACATCCTGCTATCTCCTTGAGGCTGTCTGGCATTAAAACCTAACTACAAGTTTGCCACCAGTTGGCTGGTGGCCCAGGACAAATCACTGCACCTCTCTGGGCCTCAGTCTCCCCCGTTCAGTCTGTGGGCCTCTAGACTCCTTATCTCTAGGCTTCCTTTTTGGTCTCCAGTGCCACCTGGAGAGGACCAATCCTTTTTGGTGCTGAGGCCATGGAATAAACGACTCCACTGGGAATGGGCAAGGAGGCTGCCCTGAGGTGAGTGTCTCAGTGTTTGGTTTGAACCATTCAATTTGCATTCAAGTTAATTACCATCCATCTCTATGAGGCATCTGGGCCCCAGGATGCTTGCTCCTGCATCTTCTAAACACTCCTTCCGCTGGACCTACCTGGGATGTACGCCTGGCTCCCCACATCCCATGACCCACCCTCTTCAGCCCACGGAGCTGCCCCTTCTCTGATCCCTGCTGCCCTGGCCTCCACGGGATCACCCATCCTTCTCTCCTGTGTTTTTAGCAGGACCCCCTGTCCCCAGTCCTCCTAGCTCAGAGGTGGCAGATGGAATGTGGGTGTGGGACAGGATGGGGTAGAAGCTCTTTGTCATTCTTTATTTCAGCAAAGAGCGAGGGTCTGGGTGGAGAGCAGGTGAGGAGAAAGGACAATAAATAAAAGAATATATAAAAGAGTATATAAAAGAATAAATCTATAAAAGAACAAATCAAAATTCACATCCAAGGGAACTTCTAAAGTTCAAAATGGTCCTCTTTCCCCGGAACAGAACCCCCGCCATCATCCCCCATGCTCAGTTTATTCCGCCCTGGGAACAGAGGAGGTTGCTCTTTCTCCTCTGGGCAGCCCAGGGCCCTTCTACCACCTACCAAGTTCAAGGTCTATATGGGCTCTCTCAAGTGCGCCTCCTCCATGGAGCCTTCGCTGGCTTGTCCCCCACTCCAACCTCATCCACACCTCCCACCCTCCAGCATGCACAGGCTCCCACACCCACACCCTTCCCGCAGCTCTGTAGGGATGTCCCCTCCCTGGGCAGGGGGGCTGGAAGCGTGAAGGGTCCCCAGGAAGGGAAGGCGGAGGGTGGAGAAAGATGCTGGGGCTGAGACAGCCAGGGTGAGGGGACAGAGACAGGGAGAGGAGGGGGACAGAGGCAGAAATGGGGGAGGCAGAGAGGAAGAAGAGAAAGGTAAGGGAGGAGGGTGGACGAGCCAGCCAGCAGTGCTTATTGGACTAAATACGGTCCCGGGACAGCAAGTAATTTGGGCCTGAGTCAGCACGATTCACCCGTAATTTCTTAAGCATCTGTCAGGCCACTGGCTCCCCGCCCCCCGCCGTGAGAGGAGCTGAGCGAAAGCCTCATTTAGCAAACGAGGGGAAGGTTTAAAAATAACGCGAGGAGTCACCCTCCATGAAGGCGAGGCCACCCCCTCTCCTGCTGCTCTCCACACCCCTCCCCCAGTCCAGCAAGACCCACACGAAGGGCTGGGGACCAATGGCTGGAGTGGAGGGATGGACAGTGTTTGCCTGTGGCACCATGGGACACCGTGGGACCCGGTGCAGCGTGGGGGCGGTGGGCGTCGTGTGCTGCTGGGATGATCTGGGTTGCCGTACAGGTGTGTGAGTGTGCGGAGGGGCAAGCCTGGCCCTACCTGCACATGGCTGCGTGTGTGGCCCTCCAGATGCGGGGCTGAGAGCTGGAGCTCGTGACGGGGTGTGGCGGCGCCAGTGTGGTGTCCCACGAGAGCGGATGCTCCCTGCTGTGTTCTCTCCTGGCGGCGCGGCGCTGGGCACAAGTGTGAGTGACACGGGTCAGCATTTCCATACGTGCATATTCACATGATGTGGGCTGGGGCATGCGCGTGAGACAGGCCGACAGACACCACGGCAGGGACAGAAGCCCATGGATCTTCTGAGCCGGGGCTACTCTTGAGAAATAGGCCATCATCACCTCTTCTGAGATGGTCTCAGCTACACAGACTCCCCCGGATTTGGCCCCAGTCCTCATTTCCTGTTCCCAGAGACCCACTCCCCCACCTCGGCGATAGGTGCCAATGGCTGGCCTTGTCCCCGTGGTGAGGCCATCTGTCCGGGAGGCAGAACCCTCACCAGGCAGCCAGGGTGGTTCAGAGCCAGCATCTTCCACCTGAATTGGGATCTGGACCACCGTCCACTCACCCTTTAGTTCCTCCCAGGGCCTGGCCAGGCCTCCACATGCCTCATCTCTGTTACTCCCCCAACAGCCCCATGAGCAGGTGTAATCAGCGGGCCTTCACAGGCAGGACAGCTACAACTCCACCTGGAGACATCAAGGCGCATGCCTGTGGGCAACACATGGACCCAGCACCTCCTTGCCCAGCTTGTGGCTGGTTCACCTTCTGAGGAGAAGCAGAGGGTCTCAGCTGCGTAATGGGAGACTTCTTTGCTCTCTGGACCTCCCCCCACAGAGACAGAGGCCTCCCTTTCCCAAAGAAATCACCTGGGGCTCCTTTGAGCGGGGCAACTCTGGAGTTATTTAAGGTTTTGTTTGCAGAGGATTAGCTGGCTGACAAAGAGGCTGGAAGGGGTCTGGGGAGGGGAGACAGGGAAGGTGCCTCGGAGAGCAGGAGTGCCGGCCTTGCCTGACAGGACTTGTTCACACCTGGATACCCAGAATCCTCCTGGAGCCTCAGGCCCTCTCACACGTGGGTAGTGCTTGTGTCTGGACATCACTCATCCCCCTCCCTTGACAGACAAGCTCTGGTTCTTGGGGAGTTCAGCTCACAGAGGCCTCAGAGGTATCCCGAGAAGGCTCAGAGAAATAGGATGGAGGATGCACCTTATAGCCAAGGCCAGTGAGGAGACATGGTGCTTTAAGGGCGCAATCTGAGGCCTCTGGAAAGCACTTGCCCTTCTAGTAGCTTCCCTGTAAGTCTGCCCTGGTGACTGACACAGCACCCTTAGTACTTACTTGTGGGGTAGGCATTGACTATCCCTTGCACCATGCTTCCCCCTGCTGCAGCATTTTTATCCATTCGGCTCCGCCCTCTAAAATGTCTTTTCTGTTTGTGAAACCAAAACCCCTCCTTATAAGGCCTATCCAGACCCCCAGCCCCTGCACCCAGCCCTTCAGCCCATGGGGATTGCTCCCCGCTCTGAATTGGCTGGGCCTGTGTCTGAAGGCAGGCCTCACACCTCCCCAGTGTCCTGGCTCCTCCAGCTATTCCTCACAGGACCTGTTTTCTGGACATTTCCTCCTTACACTTTCCCCCGCTCCCCAATCATGTCGTTTTCACTAACAGTTGAAGACCAGTCATCATACAGGGTTGTCTGGAGGTCCCAAGGGATTGGGCCTCCCGGTGCCGGAGGAATTTCCTCAGGCAGGGGCATGTTCATGCAGATGGTCCGTCTCCCCTCTTCCCACCCCACATGCTGGTTCAGATCTCGGCACACAGGTGCCCAGCCTCGGGGCCAGGTAACCCATCCTGCCAACTCTGCCCATTCTGAGAGAGGCCCCAGTCCTTTCCATGGGGCAGGCATACCAGTTCCTGCCTTTACCCCAGGAAAGGGGTTCTGCCCTGGGGCATGGAGACTCAGAGGCCTCTGAGAAGGGGGATGGAAGTGTGTATATCTTACCACCGGGACCAACGAGTCTCATCTCTGTGTTCCAAAATGCAGAGTGAGCCTTTCTCTTTATAACCGTCATTTCCTTCATCTAGGAAACCAAGCTGAGAGCTTAACACTGGGCTTGGCGGGGGGGGGGGGGGGGGGGTGGTTGTGGTCCTAATATTGCTTCCAGTTTTAAGACCCTGCGGCTGTGTCCTTCCCTCTAAAAGGAGGCAAGAGTCTCTCTCTACCTGTTGAGGGAAGAGGACTGTGGGCTGCTGCTGGGCTCTGGGGTGGGAGCTTGAGTGAGGAGGGCACACTCCTGCCAAATACCAGCTAGCGCCTGCCTTTCTGGAGTCCCCATCCCTCCCTGCCCTTCCCCTTCACACATCATTTCCATCACTTTAAGGCCAGACATCCGGTTGCGGGGGAGGGAGGGGGAAGCTGCTGTGGCCCTCCTCCAGCCGGTAGTTGGAAAAAATCCATCACGCACCTAACATATATTTTAAAATAACTTACACGAATAACACCCCCCACCCGGCTCCCATTTCTGCGTCTCAGATCTGATTATCTGCAGCTCTCTCTCTCTCTCTTTTTTAATAAAAAATTGCTATAAATCTTTTTGTCACAGAAGATATAAGACGCAGGTTTGCTAGAGAAACTGCCTTCCTGAGTTGTTTTTTAGGTGGTTTGGTGCCCTGCTCTGTTTTGTTTTGTTTTGTTTTTTTTAAACTCCCCTACAGCTCGAGTTGAATATCAAAGAAGATGAGAGTTTGGGAGAGCTGTCCTTGGTTGGCATTAAAGGAAGGAAAGAAGTTAGCAGGTTGGACAACGCCCATCTCACTCCATGCCAGTCTCCACCACACTACATCAGTCCGGTTTGGTCAGAGGGACCAAGGGGAGGAAGGAGAGATGTTCCAGCTTAAGCCCACATGATGGCTCCTGGAAATCACCCATTCTTATTAAAAAAGAATAGTTTGCCTCCCACATTCGTCCTTATTCTTCTAGCCTAGGCTGGCCATCCTGTGCAATGGGCCTATTGGGAATGGGAAGGAGAGGGGGATGGATGGGATGCTGGACATCAGGGACCCTGGTCAGTGGGACCGCCAAGAATCTGCATGTTAAAGAAGCCACAGACAGACAACTTGGACAGTGGCTGTTTGCTGAGAAATTGTCCCAACACACCCAACCCATTTGTTACCAGGGCCACAAACATGTTGAACAGAGAAAATATTCCCTCAGATGCTCCATTTGGAGTCGGTGTTGAAGAACAGGAAAACCCACACTTGCCTCACATGGCACGTGGCCCTCTGAGTGCAGGACACTTCAGGCTTTGTATTCAGCAGGTGCTCAGCCTGTGGATCTCAGGGAGTGTTGGCTGGGGAGAGGATGTGTAAGGTATATCTTGGGAAGAGAGGCAAGGCAAGGTGCCTTGGAGCGGGGAGGGAGGAAATGGGGCGATCCAGGAAGTGGAGGTGGGCATGGCTGGGGAGGTGGTGAAAAAGAACAGTCTGAACAAAGTGGAAATTTGGGAGAGCAGCTGGCCTGCTTATCAGTTCATCCTCCGTACAAAGAGGAAAGGCAGGCCTCGTGTTGATACACTTGAAGGACAGCGTGTGGTTCAGGGGAAAGAACAGGAATCTTAGGGTGGGGTAGACAGGGATGATGATACTGTCTCCAGAGTCGGTATGGGGATCAGAAGCCCCAGTACGCAGTATAAAGCTGAGCACACGGACACTCTCGTCCGGGCACCCAACATCCCTCCAGAGAGGGCGCCGCAGAGTGTTTGCCCAGGTCCTGCCAGGCAGATTTTGCCAGCACAGCATTAAGTGAGCAGGACACAGCGCTGCCCGGCCATCCACGATCTCACGGTCCCGTGGGCTGTGGCTGGTGGGGACGTATTTTATTTGTATCTAATAAAGCCCAGGAGCGCGGCTGTCTGTGACTCACAGTGGAATGCACAAGTGAGGATACCAGGTCAATGTGTGTGCGCGTGTGTGCGTCTGTCTACACACGCATGCACACCTTTACTGGGATTTTCAGCTCCACTACCGTTATTAATCTGATTCAAAGCCTGCAGCCCGGTTTAATATCTGAAGTGAAATGGCAAGTCTTTATCCGTCTCTCCCTCCTCCTGCCCCTTACCTTCTGTCTGCTCTCCAGGACAACACCGTGCATATGCCATATTAGATTCCATTTTGGTCCTGTTCTGATAAGCAGGAGATTAAATAATGAATGAGATTCCCATTAGCTCAATTTTTTTGGGCATATTTCAGGCAACCTTTTCCCTTTTTAATCAAATCTGCTCTGTACCGCAGAATATTTTTCCACTGATTTGAAAGAAAAGGATTTTTTTTAAAGGCCTGCTTACACCGACATCCCTGTGTGTACCAAAACTCGGCCTGCAGAGTCTCGGTGAGGGGAAGGGACCGGGGTGCAGCTGGAGGGTGGGAAGTGGAATTTGGGACAGACCCTGATCTCTGGCACACTAGCTCCATCCACTTTCCCTTGTCCCCATCTCACTCCTGTTCTCCTTCCCCCTTCCAAGACTTTCTGCTCTTAGACTAATGGCCTCAGGGAGAATCGCAGCTACTTTGTTTTTATTAATAAGCAGGACCATGCACTGAAATGTTATCCCAGGCATGATAAGAGTTATGTGTAAGGTGCCTAACCTCCGGGAAGCCTCTTTTGTTGAGCTGAAGCCACTGCCTTTCTCTCAGGAAGACCCGAACCCACATGTCAACCCTTCCAGGGGACCATTTGAGGGACGCATGCAGCACCCAGCTTTCCCAGGAATGCTGGCACAGAAGAATCTCGCACCTCAACATACCCTCCCCATGCTGGCTGCTTCTCATCTGTCCTAGGCACATGTTTCTAATAGAAAAAATCAAGAGGTGATTCTTCCAGGGGGCTCGATATGAGAGGAGGAGGCTTGGAGACTCCACCTAGGTTTGGCAAATTGGAAGGCATCAACAGACTTTATGATCCTTCTTGTTTTCTAGACATGGAGCCAGAATTCAGAAGACCCAAGCTCCAGGCTCGTCTCCCCTGACCTTTCCCAGAATTCCTGGGCCTCCCACTTATTGAGTCCCAACTATGTAGGAGTAGTGTGATAGGGGATATGGTGCTAGCATTCCCAATGATACTTCAAGCAGGTCTCATCGGTATTCCCACTGATGGATCAGCACACGCAGCTCTCACTTGTCCACAGGCCACAGCTAGTAAGTGTAAGAGTCTGGATTCAGGCCTAGGGTAAGCCCCGTACACACTCTTCCCCAACACTGCCCTTGCTGGCTATATCCCATACTCCAGTCTTCCTACTGCAAGGGCCCCATTGCTTCCTGCTCTCTGGTCTGTGTGGATGTCTCTGTCCCCACCCCAGCATAGCTCTGGGCCCAGCTGGGCTCAGTAGAGGCCTTAATCTCTCTTGGGTGGAGTACACTGATTGAGGGGGTCAGGGGATCTCTTTGGAAGCCACAGTAGCCATATCTTAATCCTGCCTGGGCCCCTCTAATCAGTAGGCAGGAGAGCTCTGTCCCATTCACAGGGGGACCCCCTGCACTCAGGGCTCAGTACACTTACAGCTGATGGAATGTAAGTGAAGGCTCCGGGGGGCCTGGTGGGGGCCTGGCCTGCTGACTCTCCTCAGATAGCCAAGGGCGGTCATGCGGAAGGAGCCTGAAGCCTGACCTACATATCTCATGTACTGGGGAATGTGGCTCTCTAGACATGTAATTTCCCACGTGAACAAACACTGTCCCACCAGCTTTTAGAGACGACTGGACCAAAGGGGCCTCTTGTTCCCTGGCTGAGGGTGGAAGCTGGGGTTGGTGGCAGGTGGTAGGGTGAGGGGGCGTCCCCTCAAGATGTGATGCACTGATCCCCACTGAGGGCCAGTGAGATCCCGGAGGGGACTCAGAGTGTTAGAGTCGGTTGGAATCTTGGGGCATCACAGTCGCCTTGGGGATGCTTCTGGAGTGGGGCCGCTGATCCCTGCACAGAGGCTGCCTGCGTTGTGGGACACCCAAGCTGTGAGCAAACCCTTCATGCGGAGCTGTAGCTGCCTGCTCATCCGTCTTACACCGTGGCCCACTCTAGGATATCATAAGGGGCCAGGCAGACCCTAGCCCTGGCCCTGCCATTGAGGTTCAGAAAGCCTAGGGTGGGGTCTACCTTCTAGAAGGACCAGATGTGGAGAGTATGGGTTGAGAGCTTGGGCAGTGATGCCCTCCCAGCCTTCTGACTGCCAGCCTCCGGGACAGTTCACAGCCAGGGACAGAGAGAAAAGAGTGGGGAGCTGACAGGTGCGATGGGGAGGAGGACAGGAGTCGAAGACACTCGGGCTTTTCATCTGAGACCTACCAGAGGGAACGTGACTTTATTTATAGATGGGTTTCTGGCTTCACCCTGCCCAGGCCTAACCTCTGGGCAACCAAGACAAAACCTGCTTTGCCAAGTGACCCTTCAGGGCCACACAAGCCACCAGGCAGAGCGAGCTGCTCAGGCCCGGCCTGAAAGTCGGTCTCCCTCCAAGGTGCTGGAAGGCTGTTAGTACGGGGGACGAGAGTGGTGGAGGCAGAGGTGGACACAGGGCCGTTTTCAGGTGTTGACTGGACAGAGAAGCCGCCCTCCCTGTGAAGACGTGCGTGAGGTCCTTGGGAGAGCGTGACAAGTAAAGGACAGAAGGAGATAAGAGGTGCCCCTGCCCCTGCTTCCCTGGCAGCCCAGGCTTACACAATCCCTGCCTCACATTCCAAAGCCAATTAATCTACTTTCTCCCCTGTCTCCTTCCTTCTCTTACTCCTGAAGACAAGGAAAGGAGACTGTGCCCTTTTGGCTGATGCCTTGGCTGAATTATTTGAGAAACAAGACTTTAAATGTATGTTTAAAGGGCCAGAGTCCCGAGACTCCATTCCTAGGAGCGAGAAGGTCTTGCCTGCAGGCAGGTGCTCCGCCCTTCCTGGACAGCCAGGACCTCAGGCTGGTGGCCCAAGGATGGGGGCTGACGTCACCTGCGTGCGCGTGTGCGCCAGCTCGTCTCTGCATGCGTGTGCGCTGGTGGGCACGGGCTCTGCGTGCTGGCCTGCACACCGTTTTGGCACGTGTGACATGCTGGGGAGGGAGGGATGTGGGGTGTGAAGGCTCCGTCTATGCTCAGCAGGTGCTTGGTGTGTGCCCATGTCTAGGCAGGGCTTTGTGAATTAGGGCGTGCGTGAGCTAGCGGCTGTGCTCCCTCACACGGGCGGAAAGAACAGCTCGCACGTGGGCCAAGGGGGCACGTGCTTGTGAGACCCCCAGCCAAGGATTTGGGCAGCCGTGGGCCCCATGGCCCGATAGGAGCTGACCTGCTCCCCTGTCTTTGGAATCCTGCTTCTGTGAGCCCCAGAGACGGAAACCAAACTGCCTGAATTTTGAAGAAAAAGTCCTAAAATTTGTTCTGAGTTCAGAATTCTAGAGGAGAGGGAAAGAATATCCCCAAATGTGGGGACTATGTGCTTGTTTATGGGTGGGGGTAAGTGTGTGTGAAACTGTGAGTTTGGTAGAACCTGATCCGCGTTAGCCAGTGGGTCCTGGTCATGGTGTGTGTGTGTGTGTGTGTGTGTGTGTGTGTGTGTGTGTTGAAAAGGAGGAGAACGGAGAGCCAATTTCAGTCAAACCATCTGCAGGAGACAAGGCTGTGGCACAGCTTGTCCACAAGGCTTCTCCATGAGGCATGGCTACGCCTTCCTTCTTACCTTAACGCCACTGCCCGCACAGCTGCCCCCTGTTATGGAAGTGAGTGGTGTTTAGGATGCGCGAGATAGGGGCGCCTGGGTGACTCAGTCGTTAAGCGTCTGCCTTCGGCTCAGGTCACGATCCCGGGGTCCTGGGATCGAGCCCCGCATCGGGCTCCCTGCTTGGTGGGAAGCCTGCTTCTCCCTCTCTCACTCCCCCCGCTTGTGTTCCCTCTCTCGCTGTCTCTCTCTGTCAAATAAATAAATAAAATCTAAAAAAAAAAAAAAAAAGGATGCGTGAGATACCTACATTCCTATAGCATCCACCCAGTTCGGTTAAATGGAAGGTCTCTGTGTTGGAAGAAGGAACACTGAGGGAGAGCTCTCCCAGGGTCAGAGGAAAGTACAAGACGAGCGAGCGGCTTATCCAGCTTATCAAGAGGGGCAGCTGGAGTGGGGAGTGGGGCAGAGGTGAGGCTGGGACTGGCTGGGAGCAGCATAGCCGCCGGTGTGCCTGGGTCACAGCCCTCAGGATCTAGTCTGGCCATAGTGACTGCGCCTCACTCCCAGCCAAGAGCTCTGCCCATGTTTCCCCACGTTCCAGCCACCAGGCGTGAGGACAGAACGCTTCCTCCTTGTCCACCTGCTCTGTGAAGCAAGTCCTGCCCACTCAGCACCCCTTTCTTTGCTGTGTACTAGTTGTTTCTTTTTTTAATTCACTCCCTCACTCCCTCACTCCCTCCCTCACTCATTCATTCCTGTGTTACTGAGTCACCATCGGCACCACTGTCAGCCAGGTGCTGGGAATGAAAAAGGGCAAAACCACATAGAACCCCTGCGTCTGCCTTCTAAACTGTAATTCAGCCCCATACAAATTTACCAAACATACACCGAGCACCTCCTGTGGGTTAGGTACTGAGGGTCCATTGCTGGATAATCAGATAGGAGACCTATCACAGAACTTCGATCCCAGTGGGAGAGATCACTAATGATATGGCTATAAACTGGAGTGTTCGGTGCTGTCTGGGAGTCTACAGGGGATGGTTGGAACATACAGAAGGTCCCCAGGTTAGAGTTCTCGGAGACACACATCCTATCCTAATCGAAGTGGAAACTTCAAGGGGGCAGGGACAGCACCTTTCTTCTTGTCATCACCTCCACAGCCCTCTGTTCAGGTCTGTTTGGGTTTTCATAGAATATGGAAAGATGGATGGCATGCATGGACTGATGTGTGGATGCATGGACACATGCATGGTGGATGCCTGGATGTCACTTCTTCTATCGCACTCTGATCTCTTTGGTCAGGCCGGTCCGAAGTCAGTGCCCACTAGAAGCAGTACCACTCACTGCCTGCCCATGGCTCACACCGGGCCGTGGGGGCCGGGCGAAGGAGGCTCCCCTCCCAGCCCAGGCTGCGCACACACATCACTGGCTTGCTCCTCAATCCTGCCTTTTCCAGCTAGCTGCTCCTGTCACAGCACATCTTGTTAGCCCTGGAGGCTCAATGAAATGGAAATTCATGTTTAAATTTAAAAACAACATATTGACCTGGGAGCCAGCGATGTCTACATTTTTAATAACTTATTCAGAATGAAGGCTTGGATGAGTGTGTTTCTTCGTGTCTGTGTGTCATGCATGTGTGGACATGTGTGTTTTATGGGGTGCATTCCCACATTTGTTTATGTGGGTGTCTGAAACTGTTCTCACCTGTGTCCGTGAACAGCTGTGGGGGTGTCAGCACCGTGTGTTTCACCTCGTGGTGAAGGCTATGTCAGGGTATGCTGGGGGTGGGTGTTGGAAAGTTTTATTTCATTGCTATGTGTTCGTGTAGAGGGACTGGAGATAGGCGGACACAACAGGGGAAAGAAGGCAACCGTCGCTGCTACTCCTTCACGTCCCTCCACTCCTATGACATCTGACCCAGGGGTCCCCTGTTCTTCAAGCCCTCTTTAGTCTGGGCCCCCAATCCAGATGACCCCATACACCAGTCGTAGGAACAATCCTAGTCAATCAAGGCTGGCCAGGTCCTCGGAGAACTCTTCACCTCCTTCCATGTCTTGGCAGAATCAGCATCAGCCCTTGGAACAAGTACTTCCTTCCCACTCAAGTCTCACAGCCTTCCAGAGCCCCATTCCTCCTCCCTGAGGGGCCCATTATCCCTCCCTCAGATATTCCCCTGGTATGAAGGAAGAACATCAGTCTGATGGTCTGGAGCCCTAGGATCTGGTCTTGTATAATCAGTCAAGCTAAGTGTCTAAACCCTCTCTATTCCAGGTCTCCTTTGTAGGGGTTTGGATCATAGTAATAGTAAGGCCTCCAGAAGGTCCATCCGAAGGTTCTGTCAGCTCTCATGTTATGATTTCCACTCTCCAGACCAATCTGATCATTATAATCCTGTCTCAAGTATACTCAGTGTCTAGTCATTGACACTTCCTCTTCTGCTTTCCAACCCAATACAGCAGAGATCAATAACAAGACCAAATATATGGCAGAGACTCAGCAAACACTTGCCCATTGACTGAAAACAGTATGATGCCAGTTTCAAGTTTCTTATTCTTCTATCCATCCATCCATCCATCCATCCATCCATCCATCCATCCATCTATCCATCCATCCATCCACCTACCAATGGATTCATTCCACAAACATTTCTTCTCTTCTCACTGTACTCAAAGATATAGAAGACAGCTTCCATTCTTTTTTTTTTTTTTTTTTTTTTGACAGCTTCCATTCTTGAGATGCTTACAGCCTACTTGGGAAGATGCTGTGTAGTGAAGAGCAATGTAAGAAAGGGCCAGAATTTTCTGGAAGAGGGCTTGCAGGAAGAGAGAACATGTCTGAGATGGAGGATCAAGAAAGGCTCCATAAGGGAGATGGTAGCTGAACTGAGCCCAGAGGGCTAGAGGGATCAGATGGAGAAAGAAGGAGATAAGGTGGGGTACTCCTGGTGGTGGGCACATGGAAGGCATCCTTAGAGAAGAGTAAATCACCTGAATTGTCTGGCATGCAGTACATAAGTAGGGGACAGAAAATCCAGCCCAGCTATCTGTCAGTGGCCTAGAGCACTTTCTTTCCCATCTCTCTCATTATCCCTAGGACAAAAGCAGAGAGGCACTATCACATCTCTTTCAGAGATGGGAAACTTGGTCCAGGATGGTTGAGTGTTTGGCCTAAAGTCACACAGCAAGTATGTGGCAAAGTAGAGACCACAACCTGAGTCTCTGGACTCCTTGAACTGGGATCTTCTTCTCAATAATGGGAAGAGCCCATCCAGAAAAAAATTTAAGTCTTATTTTCTAACTTTAAGAGAAGTGGAAAAGGGTCTGCAAGCATTTTGTTTCTATTACCTATTGAAATTTGACATAATGCCTTGGCAGTTCCCCCTTAATATTCTGCTGTATGTGGAGCCTGACGATTTCCACCATTGAATGTGACAGGTTGGGAAGATTAAAAAGAGGAGCTAAACTAGCAGCAGTTGGAGATGAGGAAAAGTAGCACATTTATGAATAATTTCAGCTGAATCCTCACAACACGACACTCCCTGGACAGAACACATTCATTATCTTATTCACCACGACTACTGCAATATTAGTGATTTGTTACCGAATCAATTATTAATTCATACAGGAGAACGAAGCTCTGTCACTTAACTCTTCTCTGAATGTTGGGCCCAGGGTGGGGCAGGGAGGGGGAAGGAGCCAGATTTAACGTTCATTCCTTGTTTGGTCTCTTGTGGAACGTGGAAGGACAGCTAAGGGTGGTGGCAAGTGGGTGAATGAGAGGTCTGGTGAGGGGGAGTGTGTCATGTCCGTCAGATCCCTGGCTTGAAACCAGACACCCAATACACCAAAGCAATGCAGAGCCCAGCGGTCTGTTGGGGCCAACTGATGCCATTCATCCATCCATCCATCCATCCATCCATCCATCCATCCATTCATCCATCCATCCAATTTATTGCCTGCCATTTGAAGTATCTGACTCAAATAATTTGCTCTTGCCTGCAGTCCTCCCTGCTCTGATCACCCATGCAAATCCTCGCAATTGTCAGAGCCCAGCTCAAATGATCCACCTCCAGGACTCCTGCTGCTTCTCCAGCCCTCCAGCTCCTATCCTGGAATTCCCTAGCCCCAGCTTGAGGTTTATCAACTCAGTTTTCATGTGAGTGCCTTGTCTCCTTAGCCCAAGATTCCTCAAAGTATCTTGGTACCTGCTTCCTATCACCTGGTCTGCTCTTTAAAAAGGAAGATGCCAGAGCACCAGAGTAGACACACTGAAGCATTACTCTGGGGCTGGGGCCTTGGAATAAACCCTGTAAAAGAGAACCCGGGGCCCCTTGGGTGCACTGCTGAGCCAGCCTGGGAGGCTCCTCTGTCTTCTCATGCATCAAGCTCAGGGCTGGGCCTTCAGACAGTTGAGTGGCTATGGAACTTCAGTGTGTCCAGGCCCTGGTAACAGGTTGTGATCTTCCTCACCCTCTTCCTCCTCACTCTGCACATTCCCTGTTGCATCTCCCTTGCCTTGAGGAGATGGAAACACAGTTCTGAAGTCAGGTAGGCTCAGAAGCAAGGCAGGTAGAAATGCTAGAGGTGGCAATGTCCTCCCTGGGGAACAAAGAGGGTAGGAGGAAGGGAGGGGATGAGAAGGAGACATAGGCAGGAGGATAGGAAGGATGACAAGGGATGGAAAGAGAATGGAAGAGGGAAGGAAGGAAAGGAGAAAGCAAGGAGGAAGAAAGAGTGAAAAGTGAGGAAGAAAGGAGGGAAGGAAGGAAGGGAGGAAGGAAGGAAGGGAAGGAGGGAGGGAGGGAGGGAAGGGACGGAAGGGAAGGAAAAATGTAAAGAAAGAAAGGAAGAGAAAATAAAGAAGAAGCCTCCTCCTGTCACGTGAGGCTACCCATAAACCTCGGTGAGCCCACACAGCTGCAGCTTTCTCCATGGGGTTGATGGACCAAGAACCTGCCCACGGGCCCGAGGGCAGCAGGTGGAGCAGGCTGGAGCTGGGTCTGGGTGAGGTTCACGGGGATGGCTCCTGCTGAATGCAGAGGAGGGGGCAGGTTGCCACATTCAACTGCTCTCCTTGCGGCCACACGTCTTTCCCTTCAAGTGGCCCAGAGACAAAGCACTGCATGTCCCCCTGCATTTCCACTCCTCCCTATTTCTCTGACTTGACCTGTTGGTAAGTCTCCTTTTCCCCAGGTTCAGGGTCTCTCCCCCCATATTTCCAAGGCCCTGCCCAGCAAGACACAGCAGGCCCAGTGTAGACCTGCCATTGGCCAGGTGTTGTCAACTCCTTTTGGCAGCCTGAGTTGGGGGGGAGGGGTTGTCTCATAGTTATCTATCAAGGCACTTATTTTATTTTTAAGATTTTATTTATTTATTTGAGAGAGAGAGAGAGAGCACACAAGGGGATGGGGGAGGAGCAGATGGAGAGGGAGAAGCAGACTCCCCGCTGAGCAGGGAGCTCAATGTGGGGCTTGATCCCAGGCCCTGAGAACATGACCTGAGCCGAAGGCAGACACTGAACCAATGGAGCCACCCAGGTGCCCCTGTCAAGGCACTTCTTGCAGCATCTGAGGAGTCAGAAACCCCTGCCTTAGAGCCCACCAACACCAACAGGAGAGAGAGAAAGCCAGCAGGACAGGGTTACAGGGGCCAGCCTCACAGGGACCACAGAGCCCAGTCTGACCCTAATCTTGGCCACTTCCTAACCCTGTCAGCCCCACCCTGACATTCTGCAGCCTATCAGATCCTCTGGGCCTTCCAGTCTCCCTGTAAAGACGAAAGAGTCAAGACTCACAGAGGGGCAGGGTAAGAGATGTCATCTGTTCATAACAAGTCCTAAACTATCTGTTGATAGTTTACCTGCAGGATGATCCAAAGGATGTTGTGGGGGCCCATTTGGCCCCCAAGTTTCTGAACCCTTGCTCTTATTCCTCAGTTCAAAGGTTGGCACCTGCCCACACCCTCAGGGTGCCTAATCTCCTGGAAGTAGGGACATCATGGAAATTCACTTGTCCTTCAAGGCAGAAGTGGTCTGACCAAAGCCTCCAACTGTGTCCCCATCCCAGCCTTTCTTTCTGTCCCCTCCGCACTGAACAGGAATGCAGAAGGGTAACCGTGTGGTTGGGGAAGGCAAACAGGCCCAGTGCCCAGCTCTGCTCGTGGTGATTACAGCTGGATAAATAAACCAGAGGGTGAACATCATCAAAAAATCTGATTACTATTGGGCACAGAGGTTTCAACCTTGGTCAAGTATGGGCAGGTCTGATTTACGCAGCATCATAAACCCTGAGCAGCTGTCCTGACTGCTGACTCTGGGGGTGCTCTGCTCTTTCTTCCTCAGGACCACCATCCCCCGACACTCGAGCCTCCACCCACAGTTTCAGCTTTTCCAGACTTGGACTCTCTAGGCACTACTCGTCCCAATCCCTTTGAGTCATAGAATTTGTAAAGTAAAAGAAATTTTGGAGACCATATAACCCAACATTGGAAAGAACAGTGAAGAAGGAACCAGAAAGTCTGGCTTCACCTCCATTCCTCCCACTGTGTGACCGAAGTCAACCTTCCTGGCCTCTCTTGAACATTTTCCTCATTTCCAAAATTTAACGTGGGATAATAACGTACACTGTGCTTATCACCTAGGGTTGCCGTGAGGACAATCAAAAAATATCACAAAGCATTCCTTAAACAGGAAGACCACTGAACAGTCTTTTTAGAGGAGAAATTAATGCCCAGAGAAATTTAGTAACTTGCCAAAGCCACACAGCTTCTGAAATCATTTAGTGGATACCCACTGGCAGTGAGTGTGTGGGTTCCTTGACAACCAGGCTTTCTGAACACAGGGTAGATGCACTTGGCACTTGCTTCTGGAAGACTTGGCTGACTGTTCGTGTTCCCCCAGCGCCTAGCATGGAGCTGGTACCTACAGCAGAGGCGAGATGGAAAGGGAATGCTGGATTCCCGTGACGCAGCCGCAGCTCAGCAATCCTGCAGTGAGCTCTGAGATGCTGGGCCCTACTATCCACAAGAGCAGGTTCTTGATTTCTGTGTCCTCAGCACCTAGTGCAAGGCCTAGTTCCCAGGAGGGGTTCCATCAATGTGATGGAACATATAGGCTAATTGCTAATCAATATTCGTTTTACTTTTCCATGTTTGATTACACGGGTTTACAAATGAATTGCACTTTTAAGTGATGAAACTGCATTTCTTTAAAATGATTCCAGAAGTATCTTCATGGTTACAACTAAGAAAGATGTACCCGGGAAGGGGTTAGTCCCTCTGGAATGTTCCACACAGGGAACCACAGGCAGTCTATGAATCAGGAGAAGGGGCAGGGGAGAAGGGGCGGGGGTTGAGGTCTGGGCCAAGGGTGACCTTAGAGAAACCTCCCTCTGGGGGGTGGGCTACCTCAAGGCTAACTGGAGCTGGACCCAGTAGAATGCCTGGAAGCTGGCTGGAGCCTCCCCCCATCCCATCCTCCCTGGGGAAGCAGTCAGGGAGACAGAAACTTGGAGCGCCCAGTGAGGAGAGGCCCAAGGAGCTGCCTTAGGGAGAGGTCAGGGTGAGGAAAGGAGGGACAGGGCCCCTTGTCCTGGACCGCTTAGGTTCTACTCACTGCCGTCAGGAAGTCAGCCTGGCCGCCCTCTCCCTAGTAGGGTGGAAAGGGCGAAAGGAAGACAATAAAACCCTCGGGAAAACCTTTAGGTACCAGCAATAGAGGACCCAGGGAAAGACAGGGATCTACTCTACACGAGAATGGTCCCTACGGGATATTTTAAGGACAAAGAGAGCAACAGTCCTGCTGAGCCCCTGGCCCATCTCCTTCCTCCTCGAGAGCCCCTCGGACCCAGGTGGGGCCAGCTGACAGCTAGGATCCCGGGGAGGAACCAGCCCTGTGGTGGCACTGGGCCCTCGGGAGGGGCGTCCTCTGCGAAGGACTCCCAAAACGGCCACTCCGGGCTTCTGGCGGCTGCGTGGCCCGCTCACAGGAGTCATCTGCTCTTGCAATCCAGGAGCGAATCCAGAGGACAGCTTTAGGCACCCTGCTGGGAGGCGTGGGGTAGGAGGCGGTTGGGAGACTTCCAAGCCCTACCTTTGCCTGAAAGAGGCCTGCCATGCAGGGAGGGGACACTGGCCCTCAGAACAGAAGGGGCAGCGGGGCCTAACTCAAGGCCAGCACCTGACTGCAGGCAGCAGCTGTGAGAGGCAGTGTGGCCTCACGGTGAGTGTGCAGCCCCAGCCCCAGACCAATGGGGGTCGAAATCCTGGCTCACCCCTCACTAGCCAGCCACGTGACTCTGGGCAGCCACTTCACTTCTTGGCACCTTGGTTTCCTTATCTGGTAAAAGGGCTGACAGCACTGGACTGAATGGAATAGTGAGCATAGATGTGCTGAGAATGGCAAGTGCCGGGGGAAGGCTGGCTGTGAACGGGGATCCTCAGGGAAGGCTTTGTGGAGGAGGTGGGACTCGAACCAGCGGCGAGACAAGGAAGTGCAGGACACTGTGTGAGCAACCATGTGCAGGTAGGGCATGCACTGGGAACACTGGGGAGAGGAGAGATGCTTTCAGGGCAGGGCAGGGGAAGGGGAGTGGTGCAGGGACCCCCATGCTTGCTCCCTGAACATGGGGGCTGAGGCCTGCCTTGTGGTACAGTTGCTTCAGCCAACAGGCAGAGCAGAGGCTTTGTGCATCCTGGCAAGAGAACTTTCTGAGCACAAGCTCCAACCCAAAGGGGCGTCCACCAATAACCAGTATCCCCCAATAGATCAGAGGCTCCCAGCTCCTGGGGTCCTGCCTCCTGGTCTACCTGGGAGCCTCAACCATCTGGAAGCCTGTGAGGGACCAGATGGCCTTGCCTCTCCTTCCTAAGAGCCTGATGGCATGTCTTATTGCCCTATTCTGGTCCAACTCGAGGGAAGATGGGCTTGAACCTGGGACACTCGAAGTCTCCTTAGCCAAGGCCTCCCCCTCCCCTGATTCACTACATTTGACCCAAGGGTGGGTAGGATCTGCTGGCTCTTCGGTCCTGACTCTCCCTCCTCTGACCCCATTCCCTCCCTCTTTCCCAGCCCTCTCAGGGGACAGGTCCAGCCACACTCTGCCAAGAATCTCCCAGCCCATGATTAGGGCAGCAGGGATCTACCTGCACCCCTAGTTTGTTGCTGTGGAAGCTAAGGCTCAGAGGACTGAATAGGAAGCATTCCGAGCAGGGTTGTAACCAGAACACAGGTCTCCTGGCTCCCAGACCAAAGCTCCCCTTCTTAGCCCGCCTTCTCCACCTCCCTGGGCTCTGACTGGCCCAGCTGCAGGGGCCGTGGGGTCTCCACCACCTTTTTAAATACACGGGGCCTCCTCACCAGCCCCCTGAAGCCCACAAAGCTTTCTTCTTTAACTGCATGCATTTCTGCAGGTGGTGGAGGAGGAAACAGCCTTTGGAGTCCGTCCCAACCCTCCTGCTCTGATTAACGGCCGCCCCCTGCTCTCGATTGTGTCATGTGTGTGAGTCATGTCTCCCCAGCCAGACAGTGACCTGGCCGCCTGCTGCCATGGCCACGTGCTCCCTCCTCCAGAGTCCCCGTGGCCTGAGCGCACAGTGGGGACTCAGTGAGTGATAAATGGATTAGAGACTCGGGTATGAGGGTGATTGAGCTTGACCTTTGCTCTCTCC
Organism: Mirounga leonina; assembly: GCF_011800145.1. Lineage (NCBI taxonomy): Eukaryota > Metazoa > Chordata > Mammalia > Carnivora > Phocidae > Mirounga > Mirounga leonina. The sequence goes on along the minus strand of NW_023270854.1, from coordinate 34,891,258 downwards.
ACAGAGAACAGGCTCGTGGAGCAAATTAACGGTCAAGCAATCCCAGGATGGTCACACGCAGCCTATGAAATGTGAGCTGTAAAACATCTGATGTGAATGCGAGCCCTCCTCAGTCAGTGTGGATTAGCATGGCCTGATTCTTTCCACGGCAGGCAATCCTCACACCTCCCTCCGGTCACCCACGCCAATGTCTTTTTAGAAAGTGGCAGAGTGTGAGCAAACAAGGAGAAAAGATATTCCTGGATCCTTGCCCTCAAGAACTCTCATTTTCGAAAGCCAGTTCCTCGTGTCTAACTTAAACCCTTCTTGCTGTAAGAGATGCCACTCGGCTGCCGTGCCCTGGGCAGCAAAGCATTAGCCCCATGAGACAGGTGAGGAAACTGGGTCTGGGGGACAGGTCATTTCCCCAAGATGACAGAAAGAGTCAGGGTCCAGCCAGGGACCCGACAGTGGCCCAGGTGGGCACTTTCAGCATCCGCCCTCCATCTGCAAGTCGGGAGCAGGGTACGGGAGGGGGCGGCAGCCTGCCTCACTGCCGGGAGGGCTAATTCAGAAAAAGAGCTGTCTTTCCCCTCCTCAGATGTCCTTCTTCTGCCTAGAGGAGGAGGTCTGAACTCCCCATCCGTGCTCCCGGGGCCAGGGCACCACACTCCAAACACTCCTCTCTTGCTCCCCGGCCCCGCCACACTCTGGCCCCTTCTGTGCTGCCCCTTCCTCTGCTCCTTCAGACCCAAGCTCATCCCCTCTCCCTCCCTGCATCTGGCACTCACCCCTGCACCCTCTCCAGGAGTGTGTGCTGACTGTTGTTGTCTGCAGGGCAGGCTCTTGATTCCTGACACTCCTGTCTCTTAAAGGCTGTGCCCTTCTGTGGACCTTTGCTCTCCTCCTACCTTGTCAGGGAACCCAACTGTCAGGTGTGAATGTGGCACTCGCAAGGAGAGAGTTATTCCCACTGTCTAGGTTTCCCGTCCTGCCCAGCCTGGGACTGGGCCCCTGCGAGTGCTTGTCCGTGACACCTGCCTCACATGCCAGCTCATCCTGTGGCTGAAGCCCCTCAGGTTCCACTGGAAAAGCTGTGTTCACGTCCATGAACATCTCTGCTTTGAAGCAAAGCCAAGGCCATGGGATTCTAACCTGCTCCCTGCGTCCCAGCCAGGATGATCCGGGGGGTGCCCTGACAGCAGCTTCGGGAAGCCCTCCCACCTCCCGGCTTGCCACCTGACTTTATCTTATTGCCACCTGGCTTTATGGACCCATCCTAGGTTAGAATACCTGGGACCTAGAAAATTCAGAAGCACATGATTTCTTTAAAAAAAAATTAAAGAAAGAAGAAAAAAAGGAAGCGCATTGCCTTTCCACCGAGTTGTTCATTATTACCTAATTAGAGCAGGCACTGTGTCCTTGTTGATGGGGGAGAAATCTCATGGAAATCCAAGGAATAAAAGAGTGGCTTCCCTGGGGGAGTTCTGGGGGCAGGAACTTGCTCCCCTGGCACCGGCTAGAACATCTGTATCTGCAGAAGCTACACTGCTGGCCAATAGCCCTGGGGCCACTGCCCTTCCCAGCTAGGAAACACCTTGAAAGATGAGCATGTCACAGCCTGCTGGAGGAACCTGTGGTCATGTATTGGTTCTCTGTTAGGTGCTGGAGGTAGGGCTTCCATTGCCCAGAGCAGACACCAGGAGGGAGGAACTGATTCTTCTGCCACGTCTGTTGGGGACAATGGCTGGAAAGGGAAAAGGCATGTTGGCAGTGACAGTGGCCACTGAGGTAGGAGCAGGGCACAGCCCCTCCCATAGCCCCTACCCTCGAGCGAAGGCATTCCCAACGCTGACGATGTGCCTATCCCCCCAGCGGCAGAGGATGAGGGGCGCCTCAGCTCCCCGCTGGACCTCCCCATGCACGAGTCCTGGGGACATTGGGTGGTGGGCTTGCACTCTCTCACCCCGTCTTCCTGGCCACCTCTTCATTCCACTCCTGAATTTGCCTCCCTGATTCTCCCACGGTGAGAACCGTGATGTATGCCATCAGATGGCAGCCAGACTGCTATTTCCTGTGTCCCTAGAAAAGGGGGAGTGGACAGAAAACTGGGAACCTGTCCTCTGTCTGCTATGGACATGGGAGGTGACTGAGGGGAAATCAGGTCCCTCTCTAGCCTCAGTTTCCCCTTATGTAAAAGGAGAGTGGTGGCCCAGGTGCCTGATTTTCCTCGCCCCAGCTCTGATCCTGAGGTTTGCTGGCAGATTGGGGCCCGCGCAGACCCAGGGGCTGGAGGGGGGCAGTCTGTCCTGGGACCAAGCCCTAAAGAAGGGCTCAGGGCCACATAAGGGCTTACTGGTGCCCACAGGGGGCTGAGCTATGGGAGAGCCACTGGAGAAGCCACAAATGGCTCACAGAGCGGATAATAAACTGCAGAAAATTGAGAGATGGCTACTTCTCCTGAGTGGGCCAAGCAAGGGTGGGCTTGATGGTTTCTAGGACACCCACCTTCTTTCTCCATCAGAAAAGCCACTGAACCTCTCAGCTCTGGTCGCTGAGGAAGGAGGTTCAAGGATGTGGGGGGCTGGGGGCACAGCGGCCTGATCAGGGGTCTTGTTGCCTTAAAAGTCTCATTAGGACACATGGAAAACAATTTGCCAGGCCATGTTGCTTCACTGCCACGTGCGGTTTGCTGCACATTAAATTCATTATTTTAACAGGTCAATGCCTCTGACAGATATTCATTTGTGGGAGATGAGCACGGCTGCTTCTTTAATCCCCGTGGATTACTCGGCTCTCCCGAAAAGCGATACCAGCAACTTGCAGAGACTTTAATCCCAATCACTCCAGACTGTTTACAAGGAGAAAAACAAACCTGCCTGCACGGAGCCCAGGGTCCACCTCTCAGCCCTTTCTCAGTCCTGCCTGCTCCACAGGGCAGAGGCTCAGCCTTGGCAGGTGTTGGCAGCAGCGGGGACGGGCACGGGGAAGCTGGGCACAGTGCTGCCAGAGGGCTGGGGCAGATCCTTGTTCCGGTGACCCATGGGAAGCTGCTCTCACCTCCTCCGACCCAAACTGGCGGGGCAGGACCACTGCCTGGGGTGGGAGGCGGGGGTGGGGGTGTTGGGGTGGCATTCTGAGTGCAACACTGTTCTTCTTTAAAGGTCTCCGTATGGGATGCCTGGGTGGCTCAGTCTTGTTGGGAGCCCAAGTCTTGATTTCGGTTCAGGTCATGATCTCAGGATCATGGGATCGAGCCCTGCGTCAGTCTCTGCACTCAGCTCGGAGTCTGCTTGAGATTCTCTCTCTCTTCCTCTCCCTCTGCCTCTCCCCTCACCCTCTGTCTCTCCCTCTCTAAATGAATAAGTGAACAAACAAATAATAAATAAATAAAGGTCTCAGTAGCCCAGGTGGGAAATAGCACAGGGGGCCATGCAGGTGAGAGATAGGAGGGGGATCCTTCCTGAGGGGCTCCCAGGGAAGACAGTCAACTTCCCAAAGCCAGCTCTGCCCGCTCAGGCTTCATGGGGAGCTGCTCTGTGGGCACAAGACCCTGATGGATCTGCTGATGTCCCTAGCTGGGTGCCTCACATAGTCAGCTTCCCTACTGGAAGAAAGTCAACCTGGGCCTGACTCTGGCACTCTCTCTGTGGCCTCCAGGACTCTTACAGTCCTGGCCTCTCCCTCTCTGAAGCCCCTCCTCTGCCTTTGAGTCCCCTCCTGCTCAGAGCTCGCTCCCTACATAGGCATCACTCTCTTTAAGGGCCTCCCTCCCTTCTTAAAGCCCTGGGTCATTAGCTCCAGCTGCCCTTCTTGGGAACTTCCTCAGCCCTGGGCCCTCCTGGGATCAGCCCTCAGACCTCTCAGCGTTACTGCTCCCTGGACACTTATGGGAGAGCAAAGAGGAGAGGTCCCAGTCCTGCAGAGTCCTTGGGATGACGGTGATAGGGTCTGGCAAGGTACCCATACCTGCTAGGAACGCTTTGCTTTCCTCCTGGTCTCCCAATCTATGCACAGACACACTCTACCAGCCCTGGCTTCTGTAGAATGTGTCCAGGGTGTGTGTGTGTGTGTACATGCGTGTGCACCCATGTACATGCTCACCCATGTCTGTGTGTGTCTGTTGTATGTGCAGCTTCACCTTCCTGTGAATACATCCATCCATGTTTTGGGGGCAGTGGCTACCTGTCCAGTGAATAAGTAATTAATTGGTGGGTGATAAAGCAATTAGCCCTAGAGCTTTCGAAAATAATGAATAAGGGTCCAGCAGATGTCAATATTTGAAAATACTAATTTAAAGCCTATTAGCTGAAACAAATTTTAATTAAACAGGGAATAATCAGGGTGATGAGAGGGAAATAAAGCTTTGGCCAGTGGCTGAGTCCTCTCGAATGCAGAGTGAGGGGAAGGAGAGGGATGGTTTGCATCTGGAGCCTGGGCCTGGCCAGTCATCATCTGCGTGATGAGCCAAGGGTAGGCAGGGGATAGGTAAAAAAGGCCACATCACATTCCTGCTCTGGATTTCAGTGTCCTCGTCTGTAAAATGACAGGAGGGTCCCAGGGTTGTTCTCAAGCAGAACTCTGACTGTCAGGAAGGAGGCTCTGGGGGAAGAACTTAAGCAGAGAAGTTTTTCTCCGAGTGTATGCACTGAGGTGTGTCTGTTTCCAAGGACGATTAGGAGGCGTCACCCCACAGTGGCTGGGACAATGCTCAAACACCCAACGCTGCAGCTGATGGGACATGTAAGCCTTTGGAAGAATTCATTACTTTAGTTTCCCCGCACAGGATCATCTAATTCCCTAACATCTCAGCTTTGTGTAGATTTCAAATCTGCACCCACAGGAAGATCTGGCGTCTGGTGGGCTATGTGGGACGAGGAGACTCCTAAAGAAGGTTCCACCTGTGTTTCAGGCAGTGGCCATATTGCAGGAGGGAGTGTGCCTGATCCTGCCAGCCCAGCCCTTACCCTTGGGGCTCCATGATGGCCGAGACCATGCCTCACTTATTTCTGTCCCCTCACATCATGTTTGACACACAGAGGGCACGAAGCAGGCTCGCTGAGCTCAGTGGGGCCTTTCGAGGGTGTGGACTGCCTTATTCACCTGGGTCCCAGGGCCTAGAGCGGTGGCTCCCAGCAAATGTTTGCTGAGGCATTGGGGCGCCTGGGTGGCTCAGTTGTTAAGCATCTGCCTTCGGCTCAGGTCATGGTCCCAGGGTCCTGGGATCGAGCCCCGCATCGGGCTCTCAGCTTGGTGGGAAGTCTGCTTCTCCTTCTCCCACTCCCCCTGCTTGTGTTCCCTCTCTTGCTGTCTCTCTCTGTCAAATAAATAAATAAAATCTTAAAAAAAAAAAGTTTGCTGAGGCATCAACAAATACGTCTTCGGGAGACATGCACACCCAGGTGACTGTGTGTGGCACCACCCATCAGAAATCAGATTTGGTGACAGTCATGGCAAAGAGTGTCCATGTCACACCTGCACTTGCTCACTTGGTAACAGGGGCTCGGGCTGTCGCTGGCTATGTGGGTGGCGCTCCTCTGAGTATTTGCTGGAAATGTTACTCTCTGTCTCGCCCTGGGACACATAAGTCTCCTGGCAATATGCCCGTCAGGAAGAACATGTTTATTCACTTTGTCCATACCCCCCTCTCTCCAAGCGACCTTCCCTTGGAAGAAGCACCTCCCCCCACGGGTGTGGCCAGCCACGGAGGGCAGTGGGAGGGCCTGGAAGGTGTGTGTGTGCCTCTGTGCGCGCTCTAGGTCTGTGTGCGTTAGTGTGCACCTCTTTGTGTGTGCTTGTGTGTCTGTATGTGTGCTTGTGTGTGCAGGTCTGTGCCCACGCGGGCCTGTGTATGTATACCTGCATGCGTGTTTGTGTCTGTGCCAGGGTCCCGGACTTTCCCAGTAGGCAGTGCCATCCCGCGCAGGACTGCCATCTTCCCAGGGCCCCAGCTCTAGCAGCCAGAGGCAAGAGCTTCAGCTCACACCACGGCCTCTTTGGCTATTTATTTAGAACCCCCCATGTTTCACAAATGATTGGAGGTAGAGATCCTGTTAGCCTGGGGCTCCCCTCTGGCCTTGGGTGGTGGGGGCTGTCCTCTCCGGCTTACCTCGGGAACCCAGAACCACCTCATCCTCTTTGGACTGATCTTTGTTGAAGATATCACACTTGGCCTCATGCAACTCTCCCTCTGCGACCTGCGACAGGCACCCACCTGCCGTTCCTGCTCCCCACTTGGCTTCCAGAATCCCTGCCCAGCCTGCTCGGTGGTCTCCAGACACTGGACACAAACGTCTAGGCCGGCTGGCTCCTGCAGCAAGCACCGGCTTTGTCTCAGCCCCTCTTCCTTCAGCATCACTCCCTAGGGACTATGCACCCTTCCCCTCCTAGCCACCCCTCACAGGAGGTGGACTTGGGCTCTGCACCCAGACCCCAGCTTCCCAGGCCTCAGCTTGTGCTCGGTTTGTAAGCAGGGAATTACTGGGCCTCCTGCCCAGTCCCCTGCCCCCCACCTTTGCCGCTGAGGAGGGGCTGGGGGCCCCATCCACTCAGTCAATGCTGCTGGAATGGAAAGTTGCATAATAACCTGGGGCCCCTTGGAAACTTTTCATCTCAACACGGAGCCTGATTAAATAGCAACAAAAATAAATTATGTATACACAGGGTTGTAAAAGCACCCAGAGACCGGAGACTTGGGGTCTGTGCCTCATATAAATGCAAATACTGTAATAGCATTGCAGTGGGTCCCCTGCCCCCATTCCGCACAGACCTGGGGCGGGAGGGTCGCAGGCAGGGAGGATGGTGTGTAGCGCAGCTGACAACAAGCTCAAGCCCGCTGGGGTTTTAAACAAAACCTAAAGCCAGGCATGAAACCCAACCCAGCACAGAAAGAACTGACCTGGGACTAGGGTTGAGGGCCTAGTTTGCAAACAAAAGGCTGCAGAAGCGGTTCCTGCATGTGGGCCCCAGGGCAGGTGGGGGGAGGATTCTGAGATGGGGTGGGGGAAAATGCACTGAGCAGGGAGTCAGGGGGCCTGTTTCCCTGTCTTCACAGCACTGGCCTCAGCCCCTCCTGGTAGACAAGCGGGTGGTGTGTCCAGCGTCTCTAGGGACCCCCTCCCAGGGCTGAGCCAGAATGCACTCCCTCCAAATGCCCCCCCCCCCCACTCAGGGGAAGTGCTGGTTTTCTCCTCACGTGCCCTTGGGGAGCACAGGGCCCTCACATTAGCAGCTCTCACTGGGACCCAAGGTGGGGGCAGCAGCTTTTTATAGCTGCAGGTCTCTCTGGGTAGGTGGCCTCCCCCATGCTCCCTTCTTTGCCAGCTACCTCCTTCAACCCTGGCTCTGGGGAGCCCTTTCCTGGGCCTGGCCGCTGGGTCTGGGGATGAAAAGGAGGAAAGAACTCTAGGTCCCATGCCAGTTGCCATCCAAGTGAGCTGTGTGCCAGGAGTGTGAATGGGCCACGGGGCCCCTCCACTCTCTCCTACCCCAGGACATCGCTCTCCCCTGGCCATGCCTCTGCCATCACGGGCTCACCATCTAGCTCACTCCCTGGCATTCAGCAGGTGCCCAGTTAGAACAGCCCAATTGACTGGTTAACGTCCTATGCTGAGGATGAGAGCTTCCTTCCCTGGTGTTCTCTGATTCTACGATGCAGCCGTCCTCTCTCTCTTAAGTTATGCGAAACCTCAGTAAACTAGTCACCACAGTAGGATTAAAGTATTAGACCTCCCTGGCAGGTGAGCTCAGCACTTTGCACTTTTGAAAGTGCCATCTTTTTCTCTCATTTCATCCTCCTAACACTTGTGCAAGGCTGTCTAGGCAGGTACCATGGAGCCCAATCACCAGATAGGAAAACAGATCCCAGGAGGTGACCTGCCCAAGCTCACATGATTAGGCCTCCTGAGTCCTAGGCATCTGTTTTGTGCAAAAGCTGTAAAAGCACGAAATAGGTTTTCCTGCCTTGAACACTGAATTTTCCCCTGACTGCAACGAACAAGGGGGCACGAAGGATGCCTGTCTCTTGCTGTCTCTGGCCGGGGCTGGGAGACCAGGCGGCTTAGTCTTGGGTCTCATCCAGTCTTCTCGTTGGGTCCACACCAGCAGTCAGCTCTGCACCCACCTTCTCATCTGTGCAGCTGGTCTCGGCTGGGGGCGATGGTGAGGGTCACCTGCCAGCGTGGAGATGGAGGCCCCAGAGCTCACCCTGACCCGCCCCGTCCCAGGAGAACCCCCCAATCCCCTGCACCCCTGACCTGGCCCCAGAACATAGAGCTGGGAGGGAGGTGGGAAGGAGGGCATTTGTTCTCCTAGCATTTATGTGAAAAGACCAAATTAGAGAAAGAAGAGAACAACAAATAGAAATCATGCCAGGCTATCCTGTCCTCCAACTTGATAAACAACAACTGCAAACCGGCGTTGTTGAAGGCTGTGTGTGCATGGACCAGCCAAAGCAAGCCCCAGCGGCAGGGATCGGGAAGACCCAAATACCTCTACGCAAGTAGGTGTACAACTGAAAACACCAGGACAATTCATACAACATAGTCTCACTCACGGGGTTTGGTAAAAATGTCTATAAAAAGTATGTCGTCACCAGGTGTCAAACCTGAGAACGAGGGGACACTTACTGTTTCAGGGTTAGCGGCGTTATTCAAGGCAGGGATCCAGACATCCCCTGTACTGCCCTCAGGGACAGCCACCAGGATGCAGCCTCTGTGGACAGACTGGCTCCACCCCAGAGACATGGCCAGCATCTCCCCCTTCCTGCTGTACACCCTCCTCAACATTCCCCTCGAATGCTTTCCTTACTGTGGCCTCCCAGCACCTCTATACTCTTCGTATTCTATGCTCTTTCGATTTGCTCCTGTTTAGACGTGAGCTGGCAGCTAACTACAGCTAAGTTTTTTCTAAGGCCCGGCTCTTGTCCCAATCCATGGTGGGTACAACACAGGAATTCTACTCCCACCCACATGTCCCTCCAACACGGTAAATCCAAATAATGGGCTGAATGAACCAGATGCACTGCCTGTCGTCGGGGTGAGAGAGTGTGTTTGGGACGTGCCCAGTGGTGTGCCATCCTGCTACCTTTCCATGTTCGGAGCCTCCCGTGCTGATCTCTCCTTAAGTAGTGCGTGTGCTCCCAGGAACTTGAGATCCAGAATGGGTTTGGGAGACCCTCTGGGCCCACCCCTTCTTCCTGAAGGTCAAAACACGAGGGGCCTGCCTGGGGAAGGAGCTGTTCCAAGCCACCCAGCAGTGAGAGGGGACATGGGGACCAGACCCAGACATGGTGGCCTGCAGTCCCACACAACGTAGCAGCTGATGGAGGGGCATCATTTTCCTCTCATCTGGCCCCCAGGGAGACTGAATGCTGCAAAAGGCAAGAGTCACAGCCTCCACTCTCTCTGCGCCCTTATCACATCCAGCAGAACTTAGAGCACACGGTAGGCCATGAATAGCACCAGGGACATCAGAACCATTTCTGTGCAAACCTTCGTTTTTGGAAACTATCTCAAAATGCCATGTTGTGGCCACAACTATCTTTGTCTTGGACCATCTCGTAAGCCCTGGCCAACAACCCAATGGGCCTCCTGGCAAGTAGGGAGATCCCTGGTGGAAGGTGCATGCACACTAGGACCAGGTGACCAATTGTGAGAAATTCCGGGGAGAGGACTCCTAGAGCAGGTAAGAGGATGGACCATCTGGTTTCTAAGTGTTGTCCTCTCTGAGGTTTTAGGATTCTGTCTCTCTGAGGGTGAAAGGAGAGAGAAGTAGACTGGGTCACACATGTCTCGAGCCATGGAAGTCGGCTTGGTTTATTGAAAGCAGTCTTTGAGACTGGCCCTCTCCCCTAAGACATGAAATGCTGGTGAGAGGCAGTCTGGAAGATTCTCAGTAAGGAAATCCTTGTCGAGCACTCATGACATGTAAGGTACTATTTAGCATGCTGGGTGCCAAGGGGAAGACAGAGAAAAATAGGGCTTGGTGTCTGACTTCACTGAGCTTATAGTTTTGTTGGGCAGAAGAGAAGCTACACATAAACTCTGAAACATAAACCATAAAAAGTGAATTAATAATACAAGAGTTAACTAATAGTTCTGAATAAAAAGAGAAGCAGCAATGTTTCAAGGGCATGCACGATTAGCTGCCCAATGACGGGTATAGACAACAAGGCCTTAGGTTACTCTGAGGAGGGGGGAGCATCCACTTCCAGCGCAGCACTCAAGGAAAGTTCTGGAAGCTGGTCTCTGGCATCTGCAGTTTATTAACTGCAGTTGTGACCACTGGGATTTGACTTCCAAAGACCATCCAATAGAACCCACCAACGGTTGGAAGCCCAGGGTCACTCCTGCTACTCCCTGGGGCAGGGGGCACTGTTACCCATCAGTGCTTTGTTGGACCTTCTGTGGCTCCTGTCCCCAAGGGCAGAAGCTGACAAAACAGAGGGCTTTGGTCTCCCTGTTCTTCCCAAGTCTGGAAGTGGGGCCACCTGCCTCATGACCCAGCAAGGTATGCTGCACAGAGCGGACATGGGCCTGGGGGCAGGCTGGTGCCTCTCCTCTCCAGTGGGGGGATGAGCAGCCCCAAAAGCCAGGGCCTCTGGGGCCTGCATCATGGTCGGATGAGCAGCAACTGCTCTGCTGATGGCAAGAGACCACTGCTGCAATCAACAAACACCCACCCCACCGTCTATCTCAGCGGAGGGAGTTGGGGGGGACTCTGGTCCCTGTACCGAATTCCCCAAGTCTCCCAATGCCCGGTTGGGGATGCAGCCACCAAGGCTACCCTGGAACACTGTCCCCCAGCCCCGGCCCCCACTTTTCTTTCCAGCTGAAGCCCTGAGCAGGGAAAGTGGGTGCCTCGTTCCTTTGCAGCTTCTTGTCTTCCGTGGGGGAGGATGGCAGCTTGGTGGTGGTGGCAGTGGTGACCCAGATCTTTGGATCACCTCTTCCAAAACCCCAGGGTGGGAGGAATGACAAGTGCACAGATTGTGGCGAGGGTCCCTGCCCTCTCTCACGGCGGGTCTTGTCTCTCCCGGCCGCTGTCAGGGCTTGTCTTGGTCCCCCTTTGGGGGATGGCAGGGTGGTGCTCTCACCACACCCCATATTTTAGGACTTGGACCCTCAGCATCCTGCCCGTCTGTGAACGAACCCCCTTGTTAGCTGAACTGAGCTAAGGGGGAACTTTTTCAGGGAAACTTTCCCCAAGAGAAGAACAGGAGCATCTAGAAGCCACAGGGATTGCATAGCTCACAGGAGGCCCGTGACAGCCTGCCACCCTGTTCTCTGGGGCCAGGATGGTGTGTGTGTGTGTGTGTGTGTTGGGGATGGAGGGAGGGTGCTCCTGGCCTATAAAATGCATCTGCCACGTCACGGCCTCGCTGCGTGTGGGTCTGGCCTGGGTGGGAGTGAGGATGCCACGCCTCCCCCTCTCCACAGCCCGAGGCAGCTCCCCTGTCTCCTGTCTGATTTCAATTCCCTTGACCACTAAGTTTCTCTCTTTTCTTAGGAAGGTCTCCAATCCTCAGTTTTCTTTTGCAGAGCTGACTGAGACAACCGACAGGTTTTGAACCTAACAAATGATCAAGCTCTTCTCAGCTCAGGATCCAGCAACACCCACTCGCCTGGGCTCTCTGTGATGATTCATCCCTCAGGTGCCTTCCGCTACCCCCACCTCGTCACAAACCTACCACCCAGCTCCACACCCAGCTCCACACCCAGCTCCGGGGCAGCTCCCAGCAGGGAAGGCCACGCCCTTGGGTTCAGCCTCAATTGACACCCTGGCCCTTGGCTCTCAAGCCCATCCTGGTGTCTTCCAGAGGGGCAGGAACCCAGGAGGCCCCCAATCTCCCAGGCAGAGCCCCACCTCAACTCCGAGAGAGCCTGCAGGGAGGGAAAGAGAAGAACTAGTGGGTATGTTCCAGGAGGGACAGGGAGCGGTGTCTCTCCAGGGTCACAGAATGGAGGGCCCGCGGGTGGGGGTGGGTGGGGGTGCTCTGGGACCCCCAGCCTACAGCCCACTTGTCTCTCCCTCACCTCTCCTCTGGGCCGGGGAGGGCAGGCGGGGTGAGCTGGAGGCAGGAGGAGTGACTTCACATCTTTGTTGCTGTAGCTGCGGAGCTGAAAATAGTCCTCTCTCGGGCAGGCTGGCTCAGGGTGTGAAAAGCTCCGCTCCCAGGGAGTGGCAGGAATCAGCCAGGGGAAAAAAAAAATTAACCACAGGCCTGGGGCTTGCTGGCTTCGCTGCAGAACGCAAGTGCTAGCTCTCCAACCCTGCTCACGGATAAGCTAAGTCTGTGTAAGACGAGGTAACCACAGACTCACCCCGCACGGCTCCCACTTCAGACTCTGCATCTGCGCCTCCTGGCTTCCTTCCCCAGGGCCGCTGTGCTGAAAGCTGCACCCCTCGCAACTTCTAGTCCTCCAGTCAGCCTGGACACAGATGGCAGCACCCTCCTTTCACAGATGTGGAAACTGAGGCCCAGGAAGTTAATTAAATGAAGAGCATTTTAATTAATTAATTAATTAATTTAATTAATTGGTCCAGAGCAATGAAGCCACAGAGGTGGGGTTGTATGCCCATCCCAGCCTTCCAGTGAGTGTTCTGTGATCCCCTTTGCATTGGTGGGGACCCCACGGCCTGGCACCTCCCCAGCAAACACTTCAGGCTATCAGGGGTCTCTGATTCCTAGCTCCTCCCCTCCTATGCTGTCACCTGCTTCAGGTTCAGGATGAGAGATGTGAGAATCTTGGAGGGGTGGTCAGAAATGGAGCCCCCCTCCCAGAGGACGCGAGAGGGAGGGAGTTTCGGGGCTAGAGGGGAGTGGGGGCGGTCCCCTACTCTGTAGGCATCTAAGCTCCTGCATCAGTGTGATCAAGGGTAACTTCCTCTATTCCCAGCCTGGTCCCCAACCTTCCTTTTCCACCCTAAAGTACACCGGATAATTAAGTCTCTCTCAGGTCTCCTCAGTATAATGCAGATTAATTTATTATTTAAATCTGAATAGAATATTAGCTCATTGTCTTAATAGTTCTGATAAATGCTTGCGGGGGCACAGGATGGAAATCCTCCCATTCCCCGCCTCCCCAGCCAGACTGTTAAGACCCCACCGCCTGCAAGCTGCTGGTGGGTGGGTGTGAGATGGGGCTGGGGACTCCCAGGCCTTGCCCACAGGCTGGGCCCTGCTCCAGCTTCCCCTCTCACTATGGGCCCCGCCTCCTGCCCAAGAAAGAAAGAAGGAGAAGGGGGGTAGGAAGCAGGAAAGAGAGCAATTTCCCAACCTGGAGGCTTGCAGGGCCAGAGCGCTGGGGCCAGTTTCTGAGCCACCCCACAGTCAGAGAGCCAGGAAGCCTTTCAGCACCTTAGTCTGCCCCCTCAGAAATGACTCTGGGGTAGGGCCATCTTCACTAGGTCATCCGGAGGACGCTTCTAGTGGAGTTGGCTGTGGGGCAGACCCCAGGAAAACGAGGGGCAGGGGGTGCAAACTGTCTTGGCTTTGCCAACATTCCCACCTCCCCACCCCAGCTCCATCCTTTGTCCCGGGCAGGCCTACTTCCTTCCCCCATAAACAATCTTGGAGGCAGACCCCTCAGGCAGGCCCCAGGCCCATCCTTGCTGCTTCCATCTCCCCCAGAGAGAGCCTCCTGGTCTCCACAGCCAGTGACAGAAATAATGAGAACCGTAATGTCCCAAGGAGCAGAATGGCACAGGAAGGAAGCTGTGGGCCTTCTGGCTAAGCACCTCTGCTGTGACTGAAGGTTGTGTCCCCCCAGATTCACATGTTGAAGCCCAGGGTGATGGTATTAGGAGGTGGGGCCTCTGGGAGGTGGTCAGTTGTAGAGGGGGCCCCATGATGGGATTAGTGCCCTCATGAGAAGGGGAAGAGCCCGGAGCTCCTGCTCTCCACCACGTGAGGGCACAGTGAGAAGGCAGCCCTCCGCAAGCCAGGGACAGGGCTCTCACCAGAACCTCAATCTGCTAGCACCTCCATCTTCCCAGTCTCCAGAACCGTGAGAAAGAAATGTCTTCTGTTTAAGTCATCCATTCAACAGTATTTCATGATGGCAGCACTTGCTAAGAAGCCTCACTTTACAGGTATGGAGACTGAGGCCCGAGGGTGCAGGGTGGATGGTGACCGAAGAAATGATAGGACTGGTGTTCCAGGCACCAGTGTTATCCGCGGACGTACAGACGGAGGGTCCATTGTGAGGGCGCTTGGCATGGTGCGGAGGCACACAGAGAGGGCTGCCATGTGGTCCTGGGCCCAGGGCACTGATGGACCAGGAGACATCTCTTCACCAAGACATCAGACACAGCTCAAGAAGCTACCCTGAGGAAATGGAGGCCCAGGGGGTCAGGGCTGGGGGAGGGGAGGAGGCCGCCCTACCTCCCCAGGCCCTGTGTCCCCCCATGTCTGATGCTTCCCTGGCTGCATGCTAGCTTAGGGACAGTTGGTTTAGGGTCATGTGTACCCTGCTGGCCCCCCAGGTCTGGAGTCAAGTAGGAGCCCTTGGCACAGAAGGTACTGAATCCCGCCAGGAAAAATATATGGGACACATCGTGTGGCTGTGGTTCCTTCACACCATCCCGTCATACAGCTGGCAATTAATTTCCCCTATAAATGAAACACCTTTCATATCACTTTATCTGGAGAGCTTGAATTGACAGCAGCGGGCGTAATTTATACATACTTTTTACCCATCTGTTAGCATTCAGGCTTCAGGCTGCTAGCATTTTTTTCCTTCAATTCTCTCCCCAAATTGAAAGGATTAGGTTAGGATTAGGTGAGTGTTTTAACCAGATATTCACAAAGGTGGATGGCGGTGTTTCCAGACGGCCAGTGCCCAGGGGAGGCCCTCGTACAACGGTGGCCAGGTGGGGCTCAGTGATCTGGGAAATTGCCTCCACCTGAGAGCCCAGCAGCCCCTGCAGTCCAGATGCTAGAGCTGCCGAGGGCCGCAGGGACTCTCCAGGCCCGCCCTTCATTTTACAGATGAGAACACTGAGGCTCAGGGAAGCAGAGGGGCTTGTGCAAAGTTGAGAGTGGCAGGAGGCTGCGCTAGAGCGGGACGTGGGTCTGGCTGCACCAACCAAGAGGGAGGGGAGCTCCATTCCACCCTGAGAGGGGCTGGGGAGTATGGAAGTACTTGGCTAGCCACGGGACAGTCCCTCTTGCCCCTGGTGTCCATGGAAGTGGATTTCCATAAACTGAAAGCAGGACCAAGTCAGGGCAATTTCTGGAGGCCCTTTTTTGATTGTGCATGCATCTGTGTGCACATGTGAGTACTGGGAGCCCATGAGGGCTGTGCCACTCCCCTCTGAACTTTCACAGTCCTATTAGACTGGCCCATTGGCCTTATTTTCTCTGGCATCCTCTGTCATGCTCTTCTAAGGAGTCTTTTCTTCCTGGCTATCACAAGGGCCCTGGGGACTAGAGCCACGCTGGACTCCTTGGGGACCTTCATGCCTGGCCTGGCCCATCTTCATAGGCTTCTCCAGGAAGCTCTCCCCTACCTGTTCCCCCCTCCCTCAAATTTCTGGAGTTCCTACATGGGGTACAAATGAAGCTCTTTAGGCTGGTCTGGGAGGCAGTGTTCATCTTAGCCAGGCAGAATCCTATCACCTCTGGTCTAGGCTGGAGAGCTGGGAGGTGGGCTGGGGAGAAGGTATATCTTTGCATGTCGCCTAAAAATTTTTGTCCGAGACCTCTGAATCTTGAGCACATTGGCCCCTCTCTTTCATACATTCACTCAGTCACCGTGTACTAAATGCCTGCCACGGATACAACCCTGCCTTGGGCTCCAGGGACATAGAGATGAACGCTACAGGGCCTTGCCTTTGGAGGTCACATGCAGACCCCTGGCCCCAGGAATGGCCCAGCTCTGCCTCTCAAGGCCATCACCAGGTGTCGATGGCCACCGCCTCCTCCATCGCCTCCTTTTTGCCTAGACTCAGCCCTGAAGCCATTAGCAGTGTGACTCTGTCTGGTTCGAACCAGTAAGATAGTTCTGTATTAATGCAGGGGCCTGAGGAGATTTGGCCATTAAATGTTACATTAGACCCAAGGTGTCCTGTACACGCTCCCGGTGGAGTTTTTTAAGCAGCCTTGGCTGGGGGGCCTTGGTGAGGGGGAACGTGCTGGAACTAACAACCAGGTAGAGAGGAGGGTGGCTGGGCCGCACGCTCCCCCTGGAGCTCTGAGGACATCCTAGAGAACCGCGGACGAAGGGCCGGCAAGTCCTTGCCTCTCGTTCAGCCCCAGCAGGCCCTGCTGGCCGTGGCTGGGTGCCCAGTTCATCCCCAGCTCAGCGGGGTGGCAGCCAAGCTCACCTCGACGTCCCAGGGCAACGCTGATTCACTTGTCCTACTGTCTGAGGAGCACCTCCTCCTTGTTGGGCCAGATGTCCTGAGTTTCAGCTCTAAAAATGTAGGCACGGGAGCGACGGGAAAGACAGAGGAGAAGCCATTTCCCCTTCCTTGGAGGAGGTGAGACCCGCAGGGAATAATTAGTGAATGGCACTCATTCAATTTAAAATACAACTAACTGCATCCTGTGGGGCAGGTGCTTACTACTCTGAGCAGGCAGGACGGGACTGATGGATATTGGCCAATGGCATCTAGTCTTGCCAGCAACCTAACTACCCAGCTCCCTCCCCACCTCCCTCACACCATCTAAATACCCATCTACCTAACTCCCCGCTCACCCAGCTAGCCACCCACCTGCTCATCCTCCAAGGACCTTGGACAAACTGTGCTGACCCTCGGAGCCTTGGTTTCCCTGTTGCAAGTGGAGATAAGAATTGTCCCTTGTCTCCTCCTGAGCTCATTTAAAGGATGTGATGGTCCCGGAGACGGTTTGTCAAATGGGGTGAGGAATACAGATCACAGATGGTGGGTAGATTATTGGGAGCATCCTTATACCACGCTGCTGACTTCGAAGGTGTCCCGACTTGAGATGTTTTCCAACCTTCCCCTCCCTTGGACCAGTGACTCTGCACATCCACTGAAGTTGGGAAAGCTTGAGATTTGTTTTTAACCATCTCTTCCCGGCCATGAAGGGTGGGGCAGATCCTGGAGGAAGCTCCAGCCACCCAGCCCCCTCCCTGTTCTCCTGATGGTTTCAGACACTGTGCACTGAGCAGGGTCAGGAACAAACCTGGGCAGGGGACAGGGGAGCAGGCCTGCGGGGGCTGGAAAATCATTAGTGGAGGGGCTGGTTGCAGGGAGACTGCAGACAGATGCCAGATGTTTGTTTTCTCCAACGTTGGGGCCTCAGAACCAGAAAGAACAAACTGGAAGAGAAGAGATGGCTAATTGTTCGGAAGGGAAGATATTATTTACAGTAAAGGGACAATTAGGAAGGAGGGGGTAGAGTGAGACAGGGTGGTTTGGTTGGGGCAGCCCAGTCCACGCCGGTCTGGGTGATGGGGTAGGCAGGGGGCCATTATCTTGAGCCAGGCCATCTGCCTCATGGTCACCCTCTATCTCACAAGGTCACCCTCTTTTGGGGAAGGTGTACAGGAAATAGAAGGTAACATCTATTTACCCAGAATGGCAGCCAGATCACCTCCCATCCACCATGTGGCCCAGGAAGTCTTCTAGTCTTTAAGGCTCAATTCAGTCCTCCTCCCTCAGGAAGCCCTCCTGACTTGCAACTCACAGGAATCTGCCCTCTTCTAAACCTTCCTGGATCTCCGGGTCTGAACTGCAGAGACCCTTGACTGCACAAGGCCCTCTATCGGAACTTCTCCTTCACAAGTCTCCCCACTGGTGCCTGGAGCAGGGCCAGACTTGGGAAGGGAGAATGAATTACATAGGGCCTTTGGGAAAGTGAATGGAGGACGAGGTGGGAGAGAGAAAAAGTAGCAGCAGTTCAGTTGAAGGAACAAATTTTATGGGCTCTATGGAGCCCCAAGCGTGAGGTCCCCCCTTCATTCGCTGGCTTGCTGGCTCTTGCCATAAAGAAATGAAGGTGGCAGTTGAGAATCCCACACTCAACATGCACCAAACTCTTAGATCTCAGATTGATTCTGGCTAGTCATTTGAGAATACTTGAAAACTGCAGATCTCAGGGAAAAAAAAAAAATCATCTTTCCTTTGAAGCAGAAAATGGTCCATTTGCACATTAATGGCTGGGTGGGCCAAGAGCCCCTCTAGGAAGGGAGAAGGGATGGCAAGTGTCCTGTCTCAGGAGGGGCAGAAGGGTGGTGGCTGGGGCAACGGCCATCACAACGCCACAAGAGTGCTGAGCGCGGCTTGACCCAAACCGCACAGTGAGCCATGAAAAGGCCCCACGGTGACTCTGGGGAGAAGGAAACCAGACACGGGCTGCCTACTGGAGACAGGGCACGCTTCCAAATACCAGGAACCAGATCGTGCCGGGCTCCTCCTCTGGACATTTGTTAGGAAGCTGTTGGGCAGCCAGCAGCACAGACTGCTGGAGGGCGGTGGGAGCCACGTGCCCAGCAGGGGAGGCAACTTGGAATCTCAGGCTTCTCCAAGGAGCATCCAGGCAGGGCTCCATAATCTACCCCCTCTGCTCTGCTGAGCGCTCCCCACTCTCCTACATGGTGCCTGCCTCCAGCCGCACTGCCCTCTGTCCCCTGACAGGCTGGGCTAGCTCACACCTCTCTGCCCCGACTCGCCTATGCTCCAAAATGCTCCTGGACCCACGACCCCCGCCTGACTTGCACACACAGTGCTCTCACCCTCTCCTGCACTTCTGTTCCGGGCCGGCAGCTCCTGCCCAAACGCGAGCTCCTAGAGGGGGAGAACCCCAGTTCTCTGTGATACCCCGCACCCTGTGTGCCAGCCTGGCCAGGGTTGCGAGGCCCTGTCTCTTGTGGATTAGCACCACACTGTAGGGCCTTGCAGGGGGCCAGCCCTGCCTGTCTCTGCCCGATGGCCTCCTGGGATTGCTTTCCTCTCCTTCCTTTGCTTACAAAAGTGGAGGAAGAAAAGCCTGGGGCCATCCTTCGGCTTGCTGGAAAGGAGATGCACAAGGCAGCCTCTGGGTTAGCAAAGGAGGTGAAAGAGGGTCTCCCAACTGCACCCCTGCCCTGCTCCCCTGCCCCCCCTCACCCCCACAACCTGTGACATCACTAGGGTGGGTGGGGAGCAGACTAGGCATCAGTTCTTGGATGGCTGGAGAGAGGCGGCCAAGTTCTTATCCCTGGGCCTTCTGTCCTAGGCTCCCCTGCCCCTATATTCACAAGTGTGAGAGAGTGGGGAGCAGAACCCCAAGTTCTGCCATGGGGGTCCCCAACATGGCAACCTGAGCCTCTCACCACACTCATAAGCTCAGCCCCTTTTGGGTCCAATCCATCCGTCCTTTGTACACCAGATATTTACTGCCCACCACAAAAGGCCCAGCAAGATGTCAATTCAACAAATATTCAGAGTGCATATTCTGAGTGTGGAGCCCTAAAATAGATGCTAAAATTTAGAGGTTTATGTAACTGAATATAGGCCCAACGACACATAGTCACATGTATCTGTGAGACTCTCCTCACGATCTGTAAGGCCTGGCCTTGAATCTCAGCGCTGCCGGGGACTGTGGTGTGGCCTGGGAGCAGTTAGTTAACTTCTCCCTGCCTCAGTGTTCTCATCTGCAAAATGGATGGCTGGGCCAGTTAAACAAGTTAGCATAGGTAAAGCGCTTAGACCAGAACCTGCTATACTATTTCCTGAGTTTCTACTATGTGTGGGATCCTGGGCAAGACACCTGGCTCAGACCCTTGACCCCATGGTGTCTACCCTGCACTGCATGCCCTCACACCCACATAGTCTCCCCGCTGGGCAGAAGGGCCTCAGGCACAGAGGAGTCCAGAGCTGAGGACAGGTCAGGGGGCACCGTGGACAGCTGATCAGGAGCTGCTGCTTGAGGTGATGGGCTTTCTGAGAGAGACAACTATGGGAGGAGGCAGACGGCATCGTCTGCGAGTCCTTCCAGGGTGCTGGAGTCCATTTCCGCCGAGGTCACTGATGAATATGAAATTCTTTGTTCCAGGCTCCAAAGAGTCCCACTGCCCTGCTCTACCTAAAAGCCAAGGTTACAGCCATAATAAAGAGAGCTGCCCTTCTCCAGGAGAAACGCACTCTCCCCCCTTCCACCATACACAGGTGTGCACGCGCGTGTGGACACACACACACGCACACACACACAGAGCACTGGAGGAGGAAGGGGAAGTGGGGAAGTGCAGGGGGTGCACAGAGAGGAGCGCTTTGCACACTCCTAGTTTGGGGACAGGGTGCTTCTCTGTACCATCCGTGTCCACAAACCCAGCCCACGGGCCAACAGGCTCAGGACGGGGGCCTCCAAATGAGGCCCCACCTCATTCTGCCTCCTCTTACTTCTCTCCCCACCGAGGTTCTGAGAGACACCAGGTAACTGGAGTTTGACTCTCCACAAAATAAAGGGAACTTTCCAGGAGAGGGTGCTATTGGAACATCCTGTGAGTGTGATGCGGGCTCCTGGGTGTGCGGGCAGGCCTGCAGTGGGCCACGCAGCCTGCCAGGCTTCAGGTGCAGAGGCCTGGGCTGGGAAAGGGCCTGTCACATTGGGAAGGGGGAGGGGGCCACGTAATTCTAACTTTGGTGCACTTGCCAAAATGCAGGAGGCCCGAGGGTGGGACAGGGGAAGCCCCAGCACCTCCCCTGCTGGCTGATTGAGAGGGCCAGCTGAGGAAGGGTGGTTGAGACACTAGGATGACGGAGCCACACACACTGAGACCAAGGCCCCCAAGGGGGCTGTTTGAGCCCCAGCTCGCTGTCCCACCCCCGTGAGCATGGCTGGGGGGCTTGCTTTCTCTGTCCCCTCACTGGGAACAGAAATAGAACCAGCAAGGGTTTGTCAGTGCTGTGGGAGCTGAGTCCCTGTGGGATATGGGGGCCTGCTAAGAAGGGGTCTGGGGTCTGGAAGTCCCAGTGCTGGCATCCAAATGTGTGCATGTAACTCAGGGTTGTCACCTCATGGGGTGGTGCCACTATGTCTGGCTGAGTTACAAGGACACAGTGGTTCAAATGATTAAGCAGAGGAGGGAGCCATGGGCAGGGAGAGAGGCCCATGCATACAGACCTGCAGATGGGGTGACAGACCCAGGGAGACAGAGATAGAGCGGGAGCAGAGGGACACAGAGACAGGGAAGGGGACAGACGCTTGGACAAGAACTTGGAATGCAGGGAACGGGGGAGAAAAGGGAGGGACGAGACTGATTCATTTCGTGTCTCCTGCAGAGAGCGCTTCCCCTGAGAGGATGAAAGAGAAGAGGCGGCAAGGCGGACAAGCAGACAGTGAGCAGGATGCCTGGGAGCTCTCCCTGGTCCGTGGGCCTCCAGCTCTCTCTACCACCATCACTACCCCCCTCCTCTCCTCGTTCTTATGATCTACCCTCTGAGTGTCTATGCCGTGCCAGGCACCACAAGCACGTCAGCTTCTATTCTCATAACAACCCTCCAGGGCTGGTCTTGCCATCTCCACTTTATAGAAACAGCAAGGGCGGCTGGGGATGGACAGAACCGGGATTCTGACCTAGGTTTTGAGCACCATCTTCCCCTCATACCTGCCACTGCTCCAGCGAAGGTTCTAAACATGGAAGTTTGCATCAGCAGGAAGAGACCAAATTGGGTTGTAAAGTTCTGTCCAGGTGGGCCGGGAATGGCATGTGTGTGTATGTGTGTGTGTGTGTGTGTGTTTGTGTGTGGTGAGGAGGGGGCTGGGGACTGTACAAATACTACAGCCAGCTGTCACTTCTGAACCCTCACTACCCACATGCAGGCACCGAATAGATTTGGAGAGCAAGGACCTGGGACTGGAGGCCCAGGGACTCCCCAGGCCAGTGAGAGGTCAGTGGGCTGGGCAGTTTCTGCCCACCCCTTCTGGGCACAGCCCCAGCCTGGAGGGACTGGGCCAGGCCTGGGTGACTGGTGCAGCCCTCCAGGGTCCTAAACCCAGGGACTCTTCCCTGGGAGGCCACGGCCAAAAAGCCAGGTAGAACTGAGAACAGAGGACCTCTTTTTGCTCCCAAATGCACTCCCAGGCTCCCTGCCTAAGTGAGAGCAGGAAAGCCTTGGATGCTAACCCCACAGTGGCAGGCCTGAGTCCCAGCTGAGCCACCTGGGAGCTGTGTACCCTCGGTCAAAGTCCCTAACCTCTTTGTGACAGCTTCAGCACCCATAAATGGCCCTGGCCTTCAGCGTGGACAATCAAATGGGAATCCATGTAAAGCATCCAGCCCACTTCTTGGCACACAGTAAGCGCTCGATAAATATTCACTGACATGTCTTTAATCATCAGTGCAATTACTTATTCTCCTTTGGCTGCTCACCCTTCTTTTCCTCCTCATCTCTCCCCTGCTCTTTACCCCCACCCCCGCTCCCCAACCTGTCAACCCTGTTTTCAAAGGGTCTACCAAGTGTCGCACCTCTGCTAGGCTGACAGCCGCTCACGGGAGGGCCACGAGGTTGCTAGGGGACAAAATTAAGTCAGTTCAGCACTACTGGGCATTTTCTCCGTGCACAACCCTGTGATCAGTGCAAGACACATCAGCCCTTCTTTTCCCCTCAAAGACCTTCAGCCAAAGAGGAGAACCATGGCAAGTACACAAGTGACTTCACTCACTCACTCATTTGTTCACATTTAAGAACATTACACTGATTATCCAGCAATGTGTGATCAATTGCAGAAGTGAGGAAATACAGCAAATCCCAAGGCATTAGAAGAAGGAAGGATTCAGTCTCATGAAGGTAGGGTCCTACCTAAGGCTGATGAAATGACACAGGGGGCTGCTAATGCCGCCAGGGGCAAGAGGCTCTGGAGCCCAGGAGCCAATCACCAGACACAGGGACTCTGAGGTCACAGGACCCTGAGGGTCATGGAAAGGTTTCGCTCTCATGGTTGAGGCTTCGTGAACGGTCTTCAGTGTGTTTTCTCACTGCATCCTCTCCACAGCCCTGGGAGGTAGCCAGGTTGGGGCAGAGCGCCCCTGGGGGTCACGACAGAACTTACAAAGGAAGGACAGCCACTTGTCCACAGTCCCCTGGCACCGATCTTCAGAACTGGGACCAGAATCCCAGCCTTGCTTGCACCTAGGACTCTTCCAGCAGCTGGACTGGGTGACTACTTTTGTTTTTCTCTCTGCGTGGACTCATCCCCCAGCTCCAGGAGTTCCTGACCAGCTCTGGGCCACCCAGCGTGTCCTTCGTGGCCAGAAGGCACAGAGAGCTCTTCTTGGCTCAGTGGCTGTGCCCTGCTGGCCCTGGGCTGGTATCTGCACCCTCCAGCCCTCTGCACTTTGACCTTCTCTTCGGATTTGCACCTGCCCCGGTGTTCAGGTTTGGGCCGACGTCCCCAAGTTTTTATTGATTATATGTCTTTTGGGGAGACATTCATCATTTATTCAGCATCTGAGCACTTTACACGAGCTGAGCACCCCAATGGTCAGCAGCTCTGGGAGCGAGTCCCCCTCACGTCCCTGCATAAGCTCCTCCACACCCCCTCAGGGGCTCTCCGGAGCTCCCTAGGGCCCCCGCATCCATTCTGCTGGCTGGAATGGGTCTCTTCGCAGAGCCACCCTGGTGAAGCCTAAGTCTTAGCACATGCTGGTATTCGGTTCTGCCCATAGTAAAGTGAGCCAGGACTGCGAGGAGGTCAAAAGACCGACGGTGCAGAATGCGGTGTGGTCAGGACAGGTAGCTTCAGAATTTCTATGATACTGCCACGCATCTGCTTCCTGTCTGAATCCAGAGGGAGTGAGTCTCCTGTCATGAGAGGACCCGAGGCCCAGCGTGGCAATGTGGGCCTGAGGCCTGGGCTGGTCTCGAGGGCTGTGTCTCCTCTGGGAGGTGGCGGGATGGGGTGAGGCTCCAACCCGTCTCCCTACCAGAAGCCTCTGTGACCCCACAGTCCCCAGCCACAGCAGAACATCCGGGCTAGCCTGCCTCCCACGGAGGGCCCTGCGTCGTCTCCTCCACAGCCAAGTGGGCCTCCTTCTTTCCCCAGCTCTGCCCTCAGTGCCTGAGCAGGTGCACGTTCAATTACAAGGCATTTGTTGACTGGCTAGGGATGGGGAGTGGCAGCCACCACCACCCCTTTTCTCTCCCGCGTGGGCCCTAGGAGCAGGCACTGGCCCCCAACCGGTCTCTGACATCTGGGAGGCTGGCGGGAACTGCCGTGAGCTGCTCTGACCGCCTTCAAGGGCACTGCCAGGAATAGATGCGGCCACCCCGCCGCCTGCGTGGGTCTGGCAGCCTCGGAGTGCCCTTTCTCCAGACTCTGCGCACTTCCCAAGGAGCGCTCATCCCCGACTGCCTGGTTCCTTAGGAGCGAAAGCTCAGCGTGGTGCCTGCTCCTGGCTCTTCAGAATGTGTTGAGCCGCTTGCCCACGACACGGCTCAGCAGATGCTACCCCACCCACCTCTCGGCCAGCAAGCTGCAGCCACTGGCCCAGTCGACCAGATGCGGAGCCAACTGACTGCTTGATGCCAGCAGGTGCAACCTAACTAGCCCCCGCAGAGGGTCTGTCCAAACGGGAACCCTTAGTGACAGAGTTGCATGCCTTTGATTTGTAGCCAAGAAACAATGTCAAGAAGATAGGGTGACTCTCTTAGAGTCACGGCTTAACAGGAGCAGAACAAGGCCACCGACCCACAGCACCTGACCCTGGCCAGGAGCCGTGGTGTCCACTGGACAGAGATGGCTTTGGAGGTGGAGAAGAGGGGTTCAAGGGCAAAGGAGGTACCTGAAACTTTTTGGGCAGGTGGCATTCAGATCCTGGGAGAAGACGAAGGATATCATCCCAAGATATGGGGAAGAATGGGTTACCTCTAAGTGCCAATGAGTGGACTAGTGTGGCCTGGACAGTGGGTTCAAGGCAGAGAAAGGGAGAGGATAGGATGTGATCGCATGGAACCCAGGGAAAGGGACATTAAGGCACTAGGAATTCAGTCAACTCTGCTATGAGGCTGGTTGCATGACTCCAGGTGGGTGGGAAAAACTCTGCCCCCCCATTCCTGCATTCTTGCAGGACTCACTGCATGGGCCTTGGTGCTGTGTGATAGGTCCTATTCTAGGATCGAGGGATGGAGCAGCAAACAGGATCCCTGTCCTCATGAAGCACACAGTCTAGTGGAGGGAGACCATCAATAAAAACATGCAACTCAAAATGTGATGGGTTAGGTAGTGATAGAAACAGTGAGGCAGACCAAGGGGGAGCGGATGTTGGCCCTGGGGTCAGGGGACCGCTATTTTATATAGAATGGCTAGGGAAAGCCTCTCTGATAAGGTGATGTTTGAGAAGAATCCTGAAGGAAATGAGGGAATGAACCAAGTGAGCATGTGGAAGAAGAGTCTTCCAGGCAGGTAGCTAGCAAGTGCAAAGGCCCTGAGGCAGATGTGTGCTGAGCCAGCTGGAGGAAGAGCGATCTACAATCTGTGGAACAAAGCATGCCATAAGAGTCAGCTCACCTCCTAAGACCAAGCTGCTCAAATAGCCCATTCTGCATGCCTGGCCCCATTCCTGTGCCTCAGGTGGACCAAGTGAAGTTCCTTCCTTCAGAGAGGCAGGACAGCTGACATACCTTTGCTGAAAGGTGACACAAAGATGGAATTTGGAATCTGTGGCCCAGCCAGGAGAGAATAGACTGGGCTCTGATTTCTTAACCTCAAGGCACATCCCTAATTTAATGTGTGGCTCTTTTCTTGACCTACTACCCGCTGCCCGCCATTCTTCCTTCCACATGCAGGCCCTCAGCGGGGCCTGCTCCAGGTAGTGAGAACTGGGGTGCAGGGGGGCTGAAGTTCCTGCCTGGGAGGGGAGTCCTGGGGGGGCACCAGGGCTTCCAGAAGAGGAGCCTAAGGAGCGTAAGCTCTTGGTGTGGCCAGAGCAGGGTAAGAGAGAAGCAAAGGCTCAGAGGCTGGAGTGAGCTTGTGCGTGCATCTGCATGTGTGTGTGTGTGTGTGTGTGTTGTGCTTGCATACATGTATGCATGTGTACACGTGTGTCTGAGAGGCCCCACTGTGGTGGGAAAAGAGAAGGATGGTGAGGTTCTGGCCTGTGTCTGCTAGGCCCTCTCTGTTAGGACTTGAGTTTGTTCTCTTTTTTTCCCTCTTTGTGTGTGTCTGTTTTTCTGCATGAGTTTATTAGTCTCTGGGTGTCTGTGGGAACATCTCTGTCTCTGTGTGGCTCTCAGTATCTCAGTTTCCCCTCTGTGTGGCTCTCTCTGCTCAGCTCTGGCTCTTCTGGTCTCCCTCCCCCCTCCTCCCTGCCCCCTCTCCTCTTTCTCTCCGAACAGGAAGAGGCCTGCAAAGGACTGCCATTTCCCCCCTCCGCCTCCCCACCCCATTCCCTCCCCAGGTTTTTTCTCTCCTCCTTATTCAAGGCAGATAAAGTGCGCACAGCTGCTCCCAGCTGAAACGGGCCTTAATTGCACCCCCGTTGCCATGGCGATCCCTGATGATCTCCGTGGCTGGAATGTTGCCCTCCCGATCTCCCTGCTGGGGCCTCCGGGCTGCACAGCCTCCTGGCCCCGGAGCTGACCCCGTGCGGCACCCTGGCAGGGCAGCGGGGCGCAGGCGGCAGCCTCACCCCATCCCCCCTCCATGCCTTTCCCCTCCCCTACTCCGTGCCATTCCAGGGTCCAGCACAGTCATGCACACGCTCCTAGGCAGGGGCAAAGCATTCTTCTGGCAGCAGCCAGGGCCCTGATTTTGGGGGTGGGCAGGAGGAGGTCTGAGCTCTATCCCCTCACTGGTGGACCGGCTACAGCTGCACCTACCAGGCTGTGGGAGTCCTGTCAACGCAAAGCAGCCCATTTGGTGCAGTTTCTATGGAGTCCTGGGCACAGAGTTGTAAGCACCACAGAGGGAAGTGGTGACCTAAAGTCCCCTCCAGGGTACTAAGGTGCTGCAGAGGGGCAGTCAGCAGGACCGGGCTGCTCCCTCACCGCAGAAGACAGCAGGAGGGGGGAGGGTGGCACCCTGTTAGGCACCTCAGGAGGAGAGGGACACGGAGGAAACCCTAGTGGGACCCAGGCAGGGCACCGTGGTCCAGGGATGTGAGCCGGATGCAGGGAGGTGGGGGGGGTGTCTGCCCACAACATACGTGCATGCCCCGATGTATGCTGGGGGTGTCTGGCCCACAACTCTGCCTTACACTCTCCCTCCACGGACCATCCCCTGGAAGCCAAGCTGGGCCACATTAGAGTGTGTGTTCACAGCTCAGTGGCTCCTGACAGGGGTCTCGCGGAGGGCAGCTGTACTTAGTGCCCCAGTCGGCACCCCCGAGGGGCCATCCTGCGTGAAGTGGGAAGCCTCTGAGCAGTCCAAGACTGCTGGCTCTGTTCCCCACCCCCCATCACCCGCTCCTTCCTCTGGGCCACCCAACCCCAAGCCCTCTGTCTGCTGGGGCCTGGATGGAGTGAGGTTTTCATGGCCTGGATCTGATGGGCCTCTCCAGACCACCTCCCCACCACCCAGTGGGGTGTCTGCCGCATCTTCCTCAGCATCTCGGCCCCCTTCTTGCCAGGCAGGCAGGCGGGCAAGGCTCCGCCCTCCACCCTGTGCCAGAGCCCCGGACTCTGCCTGGCTTCCACCGGCCCCTTCTCAGGGCTGGCCTGGGCAGGGCAAGAGCTCCCAGGACGGAGCATCTCTGATGGCCCTGCCCACTGCCAGAATGGTGGCAGCTGAACACACGCAACCCTGCACCGCGTTCGGTGCTACAAGAGCGGTGATAATAGCAGTGGGAGGAATAGCAGCTACTGATGCTCACACAGCCTGCCACGTGCCACGTGTGGAGACCGTGTGCACCGTGGTGCGGTTCCCTCACCAAGCTTGAGGTCGGGACTATACACTCCACACAGACGCGGAAACGGGGGTCACCTGCGCAGCCAAGGCCACTCCCTCTTGGTGGCCACGCTCGTGGGCCCTGGTGGACAGTTTCCCGGTGGGCCAGGGCTGCCCCAGCACCTCCTGCCTGTGGTGAGGCCGCAGCTCTGTGGGGCCAAAACGTCACCCCCTGCGCTGTCGGGGGAGGATTTCTGCACGAGGATCTGTGGCAGTGGTGCCCCCACCTTGAAACACCATGCCACTATTTACCCCAAGTCCACGGGATACTGCTCAGGGAAACATCTCTCTCTCTCTCTCTCTCTCTCTTTTATGGGAAAGTAGCTTTCCCATAAATATTTGCTACATAAGTAAAGGAGCAAAAGAACAGCATTTCTTACCTTGACATACAAGCTCACCCTGACTTCTCTCTTTCCTTAACCCTGGAAGGGCCACAGAATTCATCTCCTCCCCTTCTGCACAGCTGAGCCCCAATAGAGCCCCAAGCCCGGCACCTGCTGCCTCCCATCATCCCTCCCTAGCACCCGTAGCCAGCGTGAGTCTGAAACAGGGCAGCATGTCACCCCTCTGTGCCCATCTCCACCAGTCTGCAGAATCGTGTTGTCTTCCAGGCGATTCTAGGCCCTCCAGAGGAGGCCTCACCCCCAGCCTCCCCTCTGACACCCCCGCCAGTTTCCTGAACGCACTTCCTACACCTGGCACTTGACCAGGTGCTTCCTCTACCTGGACTGCCCTTCTTCCTCTTCTCTGCCTACAGAAATATTTCTTTCAGGGTCCGACTTATTTGCCGCTACTTACTACCGCACTCATTTTACTAAACTCACCACATTATACCATGTGCTACCGCTATTTGCTGAATGAACAGATGAACACCAAGCAGGCAGTTCAGAGAAAAGAGGCTGCATGTCTGGGATGCTCCCTGGCCCCTTAGCCCAATGCTGCTACTCCTCAACATTCTCTAGCCACCCTGGGGGCCACTGAGAGAGGGTTCCAAGGGGGAGATGGTGTTTCCACTGATGACCTACTTTGTGCCATTCTTCGGAGAGCTGGTCCCTTCCAGGACCTTTCACTCGGGCTGGAGGATGCTGTCCAGACTCTAGGGGCTACGGGAGTTCAGACAAGGAGCTGACCCTTGAGCTGGGAAAGGCTGGGATGGAGAGAGGTCATTTCAGGTAGAGGAGCCCTCCGCGGCAATGGCTCAGTGTAGTGGGAGACAACAGCGAGCAGGCTGGCTGGCCAGGGCATCGGGCTGAGGGGAGGATGCGGACGGGACGTGGAGGGCCTCCAAGGCAAGCTGCAGTCACCGGATGGGTGGTGGCCTGGGAACAGGAGCCTCTAGCTATTTTTCCTCCTAGTGATAAATACAGTAAAATAGAGAAGCTTATTTCCCTAGAAAGAATCATGAACTCCTCAGAGGCAGGGGCTGATTTTTCTCCCCGCCCACATCCCTCTTCCATCCCTGCCTTCCACCCCTGTGCCATCTGTCCAACCCAAGTCCTGTCACTGAGCTTGACCTTGGGCCTTGCCTGGAGTTAGATGAGGAGCCCTCAGAAGGCAGTTTCCTCTAGCTCTTATCACCCTCACTCCCATGCTTCCTCTCCATTCATGTCTTTATAGCCAAAAACCTATTCCCTTCTGCCAGGCAGACCTAATCACATGAAGAAAGGGGAAGATGTAATTCAGGCCCCCCAAACCCCTCCTCCAAAACTGTAAACATCTTTGCGAAGATCTGTCCACTGGGAAGCAGAAAAGCAAATCTCACCCCTTTGCATTCTATCAGGTGAGAAGTAGCTTCTCACTGCCCCAAAAGGTGCTAGGAGGTGCCAGGGGATGCACCTCCCTGAACCTGGTGCCAGGAGGTAGGTAACTCTGTTCTACAGAGGAGCCCTGGGAGCCCAGGGGCTCACCCCATTCAAATGGTCCCAGTGAGACCACCGGACTCCACCAGGTGCCCCATGGCTGGTTGGAGAGGGACCTGCTGCCCTTTGTTGGCCTCCTTCCTACACCTTTGCCACCTGCCTTAGCACCCCTGGCTCCTCACGTGCTCTCCCTACTTCCCCCTGGTTCTTCCTGCTTTGCGCATCTTCTGACCTTGTATCACGTAAGCTCCTTGAAGGCAAGAATGTGGCTTAATCTTCCCTTCTTTCACCCACAGCTCTGCTCAGGCCCCAGGAAAATGCAAGGCATTCAGTGAAACCACATCAATACAAGTCATGGCTGCATTGTGGACACCGGCCAATCTGGAAATGTCCATCAGGTAGCAGGAGAAAGAAACAGAGTCGGCCTGCAAAGGAGACTTTGCTCTTAACATCATGCTTTGTTTAATTGTCTCCATTGGGGCTATTAACACACTAAAAGATATATTTTTTTTAAATCACATGATTAACCTTGGGAAGGAAAGAGTCTATTAAACACATTGGTTCTACCTTACCATGTTCAGGGAACAGCCTCTGGATGTGCTAAGGCCTCTACTGAGGAGCGTGGCCATCAGTTAACAAAAAGCCATCGATGCCCTATTGGCCATGGCCGCACTAGGAGGACACAGGCACCCACCCCTGGAGTTAGTCCCTGCGCGGCCAGGGTCCCATCCCACCGCTGGTGAGAGCATTTGCCAGGGCTGCCTGAGGTTTGCATAGCTAAGTGGTACTTTGGGGGAAAGTCTACATGCGTATATCTTCTCTCCCTCTCCATTCAGAATCTCTGGGCTTTTTAGTATGAGAGCCTTTTATTTCCGTAAAACAGCAGCTGCTTTCCTTTAGTTTGATGGATTTAGCGCATTTAGAGGGGGAGGCAAGGATGGGAGGGCAGTGGATTTCTCAGGCCTACCTGCTCCCCCCCCCTTCCAAAGGATGAAGCCGACTTGGTATGGAGCATCTCCTATCTGGGCAAGAACTAATCCTCCCTTCTTTTGTCTTAAGACTTACGATTTAATTTGTTCCGAGGGCACTTGCGAGTGAGGTTCCCCCCCTCCTTTTAAAATTTCTCTACCTATTTTTCTCCCTTCCCTCCTCCTCTTCCATGTCCTCCTCCTCAGCTGGAACAAGCATCGGCTGGCCCCGCACTCCCCGCGTCTCCTCACCCTGGGCAAGCTCAGCCCGGAGGAGTGGCCTCATGCCCGGCTGTAGGCTGGCCTCCTCTCCTGGCAGGAAGGAACTCACCTGCCCCCGCCCACAGGCTGAGGACCCCTCCCTTTCACTAGCAGTAACTGGGGAACCAGAGCAGGCGGTCTGAGCCCAGTGCGCTTCCGCCCCAACCCCCCCCCCCCACCGCCCCCGCCGGAAGCCAGGCTGCAGAGCCTGTATCCCTACTTGAAACTAGGTGGGGGTGGCGGTGGAGGGCTGCTGGAAGCCCGCCGCCCACTCGGACTCCAGAGGCTTGGATCGCAAGTCACAGACAGGCTCACGGCAAGGGGTCTTTTTCAGAGAAAGGCTGCTCCCCAATTCAGAGCCAGGAAAGGCCGCCTCACTCCCTCAGGGCTTGGAAACTTCTCCCCCTTAGGCTCTCGTGGCTTCCTTATTTTTGGTCTGTCTCCCCTGCCAGACTGGAAGCTCCCTGAGCGCTCGTTCATTCTCGTGTCTCTAGTGCTGTGAATCAGGACAAGCAGGTCCTCTTGGCTGATTCTGGGCCCCGAGGCTTCTGCTCTCATTTTGAAGGCCTCTGGGTGTGTCTGACCACCGCTGGGCACCTGTGGTGGGGGTCGTCCCAGAGCCTTCATCTGCTTTTGTGCCATCACCTTTCCCTCTGGCTGCGCAACTGCCCTAGGCTTCTCCCGGATCAAATTTTCCCTGCTTCGCCCCCTCCTCCTCTACCACAGCTACCCCAGCCGTTCCCTCCCCAGCTCAGGCCTCATCTCCATCTCTACATACTGAAACCCACCCTCCATCACATTGCTTGGTAAGGACTCATGAAGGGCTTCGGTGGCGGTGGGCCCTGTGATGCTGGTTTGTTGAAGGGACAGGCCTGGGGTTCCGTCCTCCCTGGATGGTCTAAGGAAGGCTCTGTTTCTTTCTGTGCAGGCCCTGGTTAGTGACCTGCCTTGTCCTGCCCTGTCCAGCCCACACTCTGACAGCATATGGTCCCTAAGGGACTGTCTCAAAGGGCTCAGGGCCAGCTCCTTGATGAACTTGACTCCCTTACCTACAAGGCTGTGTCTTGCCCAGAGGGCTTCTGCTGCCATCTTCTGATTGGGTTCTCTTGAGTCAAAGGCAGGCTGGGTCTTCTTAGCCTTTCTTTATAGCTGGGGAAACTGAATCCTGGGAGATCAAGTGACACACATCCATGAATAGTCAAACCAGGACTGTGTCCTCCTGTGGATGCTCGCGTGGGGCTCATTCCTGAGAAACCACAGCCATGCCCATGGGAGGCAGGGACCACAGGCATTCTCTTGCCTGCCAGTTTGGCAGTTAGTTCCACAGGTGAGGGGCATGGCCCGAGACTCAGTCTTGGGAAGCTCCCCCAGTCCCAGGACTCCATGCTTGGGGCTTCATCCCACTTCTCTGTCCCTTTCTTCATACCTAGATGCAACAGTATCCCACCCTCAGAGGCCTGCAGCGTGAGCCTGGCCCACAGACCTCCCTTTTCCAGGCCCTTCCCCAAAGCATCCTTCCCTGGGGTGGCATCTCTCCTGAGGGAGCTTCTGAGACCTGCCCCCATCCTCAAGGTGCAGTTTGGGAGGGCGCTGGTTTTATTACTGAATGCTTGCAGAAGCTAGGCTGTTTCCTGGGGAATAAGAGGGTCTCCGAGCATCTCTGGTTCTCTTTGCGGGTTAAGGAGCTGGTTCCATGTGACTTTTGTCACTTCCATCATCTGCTTGGTCCTGCCTCTGTGGCTGATGGTGGCCCCTAGGTGCATCCTGGGCCATAGCTGAATGTACCAAGCCTCTCTCCTTCTCTGAGGAAAGCTCTCTCCAGGACACTCAGGTCAGCTCTCTCTGGGACTCTGAGACCCTGAAACGCAGGGCTGAGCATTCCATAGGCCTCGGGGAGTATGCAGAGTTTGGAGAGGAGCGGGAGAGGAGGCTTCCATCAGCCCACCTCCCAGGCAGCTGCTGAGCAAATCCAGGGAGTTAATGGGAGCTACACAAAGCCCTTGATTTGCTCCAGAGATCAAGGGTCAGTCTGAATAACTCATTAATTAACCAAGCAAGGCTTCCTGCTATTGACAAGGTCTGGGAGCTCAGCCTGGGAGCAGACCTCACATCCTGCAGCCAGAAGACCATCCCCAGCTCCCGCTCCCCCTCCTCTCTCCTACTCAGTGCCCATTGACCTGAGAGGTGCCTGGAAGGCCGTTCCATCTTCTGATCCCAGCTTTCCCAGGAGCCTCTGGCCTGGCAGGATTGTGCACCTTGACCCTTCCGCTTTCAAGCCTGACCTACAAGTTGTCTTCTTGCTTCCGTCCCTCCCCACTCCTGCCCCAGCCTTCACTGGCATAATATCCAATGCTCTCAGGATCCAGGCGTGAGCCAACTCCCACACACCTTCAGACGCTCCTCTTGGATGTCTATCACCAGGGAGAGGACATGATGAGCTGATTCACACTGAGGTGGCAGGCTGAGGGTGTTGGGAGAGTGGGTGGGTGGGTGGTGATTTCATTTTAACAAGGGTCAGGCTTTGACTCAAATGGTGTAAGCTCTAATGGTGGGATTTCAGGCATCAGAGAGGCTAGGCGGCAGGATTATTTTGGTCAAGAGTCCTTCCCAGTGATGGCTGAGGTCACGGAGTGGGGGTGGCCACCCCCTGTGTGGGTGGCTGAGGTTGCTCTACCCTAGGTGTCTTTGCTTCCATTAGGGTCCAGCTTCTTCCCCATGAGTATGAATGTCTGAGAGCCTGTTTTGGCTACCTCCACACCCACCCCAGGCACCACCTCCCACTGGAATTCGAAGTGCACACTAGAACTCCCGCCCCGGGGGAGTTTTCTTTGCCCTAAACAGGATGTACCACTAGAGGAGACTTCATGGAGGAGACTCGCCATCCCATCCAAGTGTTGCAGAAGAGGGGACCTTGTCATCACCCATGGGCCTATGTGGAAGGAGTGCTCATGATGAGGTATGGACAGAGCTCTTCTGGTATGGATAGAGCTTTCTGCAGCCTCATATTTTCGGAGACCAAGACATAGGAGATCTTGATGCAGTCTGCAGCACCTCTGTTATTACTTCCAGCGCCCATCCCTGCCCACTGACATTTGCAGAGACTAGTGCTGCTTGCAGAGTCAGCCGTTTCCGGAAGGGCTCATCACTGGTTTTAGAGCCTGTTGCTGTTCATAGAGTTCATTGTTTGCAGAACCAGGCATTGCACACAAAGCTCATCATTCTCTGCTGCCACTTGTCAAGTTTCTTGTGGTGTGCTGAGCCTGGTATTTCTTGCGAATTCATCAAAGTTTGCAGAACCCATAGCAGTTTGTGGAGCCTATTGTTTGCAGAGCCAGTCCTTGCTTGCAGAGTCCTTCACTGGCTTTAGATCCAGGTACTATTTGTATAATCTATCCTCTTTAGCAGATGCTGGTTTTGTAGGCTGAACTCCATCAGTATCCACAAAGCTGTAGAGCTGGGTTCTGCTTGCAGAACCTTCATTGCTTGCAAAGCTCCTCTTGGTTGGAAAACCTATTTGCAAGTCTGACCTTACTTGCAGGGTTCATCACCAATGTTAGGCCCCTGCAGCATTTTCTGATTCTACTTCTTATGCCTCGATTATCTGCCTTCTGGTGAATTTTTAAGGACGTGTGCCCATACCATGGGGTTTTGAAGTGTTTTCTTGTACTTACAGATTTGGGATTCTCTCCAAGATGGCTGCTGAATGCAGGCTCCACATCATTCTCTCTGGTCCCCGTGTGTCCTCATGACACTGGCTCAATGATTATATTCTTTCTTCTCTAAAGCCAAGATCCTCTGAGTCTTTCCTTCCCAGCACCAACAGTCTAAATAACCACCTCCCTGACTGTCATTGTTCAGGGCTCTGGAACTTCTAGTCAGGTACCTGGGTTCTCTTTACCTTTGGCTCAGTGAGATCTTATATCCTTCAGTCTATTCCTGTCCTTAGCACGGAGCTCTAACATTTCCATATCCACAGATATTTACAGAAGTCATGGACAAGATGTCCTGGGAGGAATGAGAACTAGACAGGAGTGGGGCATTTGTGTCACATGTGAGCCCTCCTCGGTGCCTTGGGGGCAGGGGAGCATGTGACCTTGGCCTCAGAGTCTTGAAAGACCCATGACTATTTTCATCAGGTCTGCCTTGTGGGTCTCTGTGCCCCACCAGGACTGGTGGGGGTTTGGGCACTGGTTGTACAAAGCTGTCCTTAGCTATAGCTGGTACACCGAATTAAACCTGCTCACCTTTGGACACATTTGGTCTTTAACACCACACCAACTTAGAAACCTTGTGCTGGGCTGAGTGTTTTTGGGGGGGGTGCGGGGACACAGTCTTCTAAATATCCTAAATATACATATCCTTGGAAAACAGGGTTTAAATGGCATGATTCCAGGTACTTCTTACAAAAAGCTAGTAGTTCAAATTGTAAATGGACAGGCAGTATCGGCCAAGAGGGATGGAGTAGAAGGAGTCAACTTCTACTGGGCGCGTCTTCAGGAATTTTCCTATCACTACCGCCCAGGGCTTGCCATCTTGGAACATGACTGGGTCCGTGGAGAGATCTTAACACCAAGAGTTTCTGCACTCTGGAAGTATGTGATATGGAAACTCAAGTCAGGAGGTGATCATTCACTTCAAACAACTCCCTGGACACATTTAAAATGGAGCAGGCTCCTTGCTACAGCCCAATTAGGAATCCAGCTCTTATGCTGAGTGAAGGGCTGCTCCGGAATTGCCCTTATTTCTTTCCCAGGAACCCCCGGGGGAGGTCCCAGCTGAAGACCTGGTCTGGGCCAGTGACTAAAGGCTCTAGTGCCTTGCGATGGCCTAAGGTTCAGCTTATGGAGTGAGTCATGAAGAAACCTTGAGGCAAACTCTCCCTTCCTTAGACCATTTTCTGTCCTTTGTTCTTAGAAGAAATTGAGCTCTAGCTATGTCTCACTCTTGGCTTTGTCCACAGGGCCCGAGGCAAGCACTGCTGCTCAGGAGATAATTCAGAGTGCTAATGACATACAGATGCATGCTAATTCATGTGCACACACACACAAATTAGGCTGCAATTATCACAGGAACTATTTGCTAATGCTGGTTACCATTTGAACCATTACTCAGCATTGGTTACCGCAGACATCTGGTCAATATGGCTCAGCATGAGGCCTGCCTCTCAGACAGCCTTGGAAAGTAATGGAACCTTGAGTCAACATCAAGTAACACTTGTGCATGTTGTTTCAACGTGGGAGGTGGGTCTCCCAAGGTTGGCTGTGGGAATGGAACAGGCCTGCTGGAAAAGGACACTCAGATCCCATCAGGGGAAGGAAAAGCCAGCAACAGATGCCATATACCACAACTCATTCTCTGCCTGGAAGATCAAGAATGCAATGCACCAGATATGTGCATTCCATTCACCAGCTCCTCCCGGGCTGTCTACTGTGTGCCAGGAGTGTGAGACTCAGGGGAGGACATGTAGGCTGGTAAGTGGCTTGTCAGACAAGAGCCACACCGCAGAAGCAGCTAGTTAACTCCCAGGCATGGGGGCTGATTGTTGCGTCCTGTAGGAGTTCATCCCCAGGGCCCCTGGAGGAAGCAGGGCTTCACGTTTGTTGTCATGGATGAGAGGTCTGGTGCAGGTGAGAAGAGGAGAGGCATCTCAGCAGCCAGAACCGCTCCACCAAGCCACGTGGCGGTCCGTCAGGGTGGCCACCGAATCACAGGTGGCCACCTTCTCAACAACCTCACAGAGGAAGGCTTTACTGTGCGCCTTTTGCAGGAAAGGAGAAAGAGGCAGGCCCGCAGCTATTCAGAGATGAGCTCAGAGGCCACATGGTCGGTGTGGCTGGGCAGGAAGTAGAACCTGGGTATGTCTGACTGTGGGTGAGGACACTACGGACAAGGTGGGATTGGGGGCAACTGAGGGGGCAGTCACGATGGTACTGCAGAAACGGCTCCTGGGAGGACCGAACTCATTCCACCGGAGAGGGAAGTGTGGCCAGGGCCAGGAAGTGATGCATGTCTGGTCCACAGTGAGCAGGCAACAGAGCAGGGCAAGTGATGCGTTTTGTGCTCCCCACAAGCGTTTGACTCCCTGGAGCCCCCACCCCAGAGCTCAGCAGAGGTGGGAAGTGATCTCTGCATTGCATCTCTATCCCAAAGCGTCTTCTCTGGCGTTGTCTGGAGGTCTCCGGTGGGGGGAAATAAAGGAGAAGCGCGGGTGGGTCGCTGATCTCCTGGGGGTATCTAATGGTCCCCCCAGAGGGCGGTTTGTCCCACTGCTCCCCGGGGCAGAAAGCTAGGGTTCCCACGGCTGGCCCGGGTGCCGCATCTCCCCGCCCCACTCTCCTCTGTGCTCCCCTGAGGCCTTCCTGTCTGGCTGGCCATTCTCGGGCCCTGTGACATCATCTGACTTCCCTGCTAACCCATCTCCTGTGGACTTGCCCCAAGATTTCCAGGCTGCCAGCCGCGGGGGCTCCTGGCCACCAGAGACTGCAGTCGACAGTGAGGCTGTCAGTGTCCACGTGCCAACACTGTGGCAGGTGCTGACATCCACGCTTCGATGTAGAGGTAGGAGGTGGGGCTCCCACATTTGCTGCGAGACAGGAGTGGATTGCTGGGAGGTGCTCCCCCAGCCATTGAGGAAAAGGGAAAAAGGCACTGCTCATGAATAGATGGCCCAACGTGACTTCCTCCCGGTAGCATGGGTTCGCTGTGCGTAAGAACCAAGTTCGGGGTGTGAGTTCTTGGCAGAGCATGTCATGGAGCCTAGCTTGCCCTGTAGGAACAACTTGAGAAGACCCAGTGCTTGTCCTCAGGGAGCTCCTTTTCCGGGAGGCACCATACACAGAATACACAGAAGTCCCCAGAGAACATCCTCAATGAGTACAGGGTCCCTGTGAGACTCCGTGGTTTTGACAGGACCATTCATGTAATTGGCAGGTGCTAATTGAATCTGCAAAGCCCCTTGTTCAAAAATGAAGACTTTCAAGATGGTGACAGCAGAGCATTCAACCAAGTGCTGGGGCCTTCTGAACACAGGGCTTTGTGTGACGGAGCAAGCACAGACCCATGAAGCCAGTCTGGCTCTACGGCAGGTCCGGAAGGGAGTTGTCTGAGGGTCACAGAGAGAAAGAATGGGCAGGGCTCGGAGGAAGGACAACTCCAGGCCCAAAGTGGGATCACTCACTGGGGCTTGAGATCTTTCCTGGGAGGGAACTTCTCAGGGCAATGACCTCTGTCATTTCCCAGGGCCCCCCTCCAGACCCAGCTTCCTCAGGGCTCCCCTAGAGATGCAGGCGGGTCCCTGTTCCTGCCCTGCACAGCGCCCAGGCCCACTGAGCACTCCTGGCAACCTAGCACATTTTTACTTTTGTGGGCAGCTTTCCACTCTGCCCCCACCCCAACTGAGTGTGACATTTTACAATCAGATTCCTCCCTCCCTCCCACAGGGCCATCCAGGGGTGCTAATGAGGCCTCCCCTGGTTTGTGGTAATGGCACCTCCTGTCCTCTCCTTCATGTGGAGTGCATCACACCTGGCCACCCCCAGATCCCCAGGCCCCTCCTCTTGACCCTGAACTCAGGTTACCCTCCCCGACAGGCCCCCAGCCCCGTGGCATATTTACAGAAATGCCACTCAGCAGAACAACCCAAATCAAATGAACGTTAACGGGAAAGCTGCTAGCTTCCAAATTAGCGGTGCATAATTAGTTTCATGCATAAACCTCTCGAAAGCACCGGGCGCAGGCTGGTGAGAGAGACAATTCGTTTTTGCGAGGATGAAGAGGAAGAGCAGGGAAGGAGTGGGGGAAAGCGGGGAGGGGGTGGTGGGGAGCACTGAGTGATACACAGGTAGCATTTGTACAGCAAACCCCACAACCTGCCTGAGTGCAAAGCCTTTCTGGTGCCTCCAGGCCTCCAGCCTGAGGCTCGCACAGACAGCCAGCCCATCAAGGCCCAGGCCAGCACTCCCAGAGCTGTTCTGGCTACGGGATATACTCAGAATGTCCTTTCCAGGCCCCTGGCTGGGTCTCATGGAGAGACACTTTCCCTTGGGGGGAGATGTATGAGCTCTGTCCACGTCTGCCCCACAACTCAGGACTCTGCTCTAGACGGCCTGCTGTTCTGGGTGTGGAGGTGTGGAGGTGTGGTTTGCTGCCAAGCTGGCTAAGAATCACAGCCAATTGTGAATTTCAGAGCTCCTGGCACTTCCTGATCCCAGCAGCCCCTGGAGGGGAGGTGTCTCACAGATGGGGTGCATCAAGCCCCCTTTGCAGCTTGCCTTGGCTGAGTAACCATCTCCATACTTGGAAATCCAGTCTGCTCAGCCCATTCCATACCAGCGACCTGCCCAGAGGAGGACCCTGGCCTGATGTCCTCTGTACACTTCCGGGATAACCGCCTGCTTGGCACACATTCCCAGTGGGGACAAAGGTCCCCAAGGACTCTCCTTGGACCCTCCCACGTCCTTCAGGATACAGGCAAGCCCTGTCCCCTAGGACTCCTCTAGCCACTCGGTCTAGACCCCATTGTGCACTCTTCCATCTCTGACCCCACTCAGCAGAGTGCACTTCCCTCACTGGATTCATGGCCATTCCCTGTCCTCAGCCATGGCTAGTTCCCAGAACCCAGGCCTTGAACTTCTCCCTCTGCCTTTCCCATCGCTGCCTCCCCAGGCCCCCCAAGAAGCTGGTGATGGGTGGTAATCTGTCACTGACTCATCCCTGAGATAGGAGGGCGGACTGGGGGTGGCTCAGGCATGATGATGAGTGGGGAGGAATGGGCTCTGAGGTGGGCTGTGGATTTTTACTCTCTTCCCTCACCCTCTGAGTTTAACCTTAGAAGGATGGTAGCACCAACCTCGTGTCCTTGGAAGATTCTCCACCTCCTGCCCCCATCCTAACCAGCCTATGAAAGATCAAGGGGCACGGGGTAGGACAATGGGGTTCGAGGCATGGCTGCCTTTCCCTGCGGTCCTGGGCAGGGGTTTAACCTCCATGGGCCTCACCTAGTTTCCTTGTCTATCAATTAGTCATAGTAAGACCTGGCCTCCCTTCCTCGAGGTGTTGTGAGGGTCCATGGCAGCAGAAAGTAAAGGGTTTTCTGTCAGTGCAGACATGCTTTACACTCAGGTGTTATGACTGAGGATGCTAATGCTCACGTGGGTAATGAACCCAGCCAAGAGCTTGGGATGGCCAGTGTCTCTCAGGCTGGGGTTCGGCTGGGTCTCTAGGCCCAGATGTAGAGAGATGCTGCTGCCTGCCCGAGGAGAGCTCTTTACATGGAGGCATGCAGTCTTTATTGCTTATTATATATTATTTATTTAGTCTTAATTTATAATTGCATGATTGCCAGAGGATCTTAGTGCCATCGGGACAGAAATGTGCTGCCCAGTCCTCAATAAAGAATGCTTTTCCTGCCATAAATAAACAGAATATCCAATCAAGTACCCATCAAACTGCCTGCCCCTGGCACAAACAGAACGCCACTAATGAGACACAACACGCATTAGCTTAATGCTCTACCAGGGAAAACGAGCTGGCCTCTGAGTGCCAGGCTGGCCACAGTCAGGGACCGGAATGGGCGGGCCTCCGTGTGGGCACTGGGGGAGGGCTCTGACTGTAGGCACCCCAGTGCCGGCCAGGCACGCCCCAGGAACTCATCTCGGTGGGCTCACTGCTGCTTGGCTTCAAGACAGCAGGGATTGCCTGTGGACCCCTGTGTGCCCGCTCCTGGGCTGGGCGCTGTGAGCACTATCCAGGGAGTCTCGTGTCTGTTTTGGGAGATACAATACATGAGTATAATGTGGGTGAGATCCCTGGGTGAAATAACGTGCCCCTTTCAGCAAGGGCCATGGAAAGTTGTTGGTGTGGGTGGGGTAGTCAGGGAAGGCTGCTTGGAGAGGAAAGGTGTGAGCTCCTCCTTTGAGGACTTGCAACAAATGGGGGGGGGCGATGTGCATTCAGATGAGAGCCACAAGGTGGGCATGGGCATGGAAGGAAGGATGAGCACAGTGTGCTGGCAGCAGAGATGTGCCCCCAGGGGATGAGGAAGACACAGATGCTGGGAAGGGCGGGAGGATGCAGAACATCAGGGCTGGGGTAGGAATCTGGGCTTTGTTTGGTAGCACCAGGGCATCACGAAGGTCCCGGAATTCTGGAAAGATCAGTGGAAACCACTGTAGACCAAGTTACACCAGGTTCCTTCCCCAGCCATCTCCCTGCCATCCCCCCTTTCCCAGGCTGGCTGGGAGTAGGCTCCAGGAGGGGCCCTCACAGCTCGCTCTTGCTCTCTGTCTGCTCTTTATCACTGTCAGCTGCTTAGAGCCAAGCCTGAGACGGTCGCCCTCCCCAGCAGAGCTGAGCTCCCCAAAGATAAGATGAATGTCTGCACGCTGCAGAGCTGAGATGTTCTGGAGGAAGTGGAAGAAGAGGAAGAAGGAATAAACACCCGTCACATTAATAAGAGTTTGGAAGAAGCGAGGGGCTGAAGCCAGGAGTCTCCAGATGGTGTTTAGTGAAATGACAGTTTGATGCTTAAGAGGAAAAATGGAACCATGGTATGCTGGGAGCATCGATCTTTATGGGGAGGGGTGGGGGAAAGGGGTGTGGGCACATGGAACTGGGCGTGAGGCCTGGCGAGAGCCCATTCCAGGTCCCAATAATGAGGGTGAAATATTTCCAGATGTCCATGGAGGGGTTCCACAAAGTGGCGCTGGTCCTAAGGATTCAGGGACACAGCCACTCACATTCTAGTGGTCTCATGCGCCCTTGAGAACTTAGCAGGCCAACCCTGGTGTGAACGCTGGACCCCCAGGGATGGGTAGAACCCAGCTCTGCCCTCTAAGAACACACCATCCGGGGGAGGGACTGACCAAGAGATCATGTCTAAACTTTGGAAATGGAGGCACAGGAACTTCTGAGAATACAGGACGGAGCCTCTGCCTCATCCAGATTGGGGAGGGCTTCCTGGAGAAGGTGATGTCTAGGTGAAATTTGGAACGCTGACCAAGGACTTGCTCAGCAAAGAGCCAGCCAGCCAAAGGCAAGCAACAGAGCAAATCATGGAGTGTGAAGCTGCAAGGGGAGGGGGGCGGGGCTCAGGAGAGCCGGGGGCACAGGGTTGGGGGGTGGGTCCTGGATCCTGGTGTCAGGCTGAGTGGCAGAAAGGAGCTGAGCTGGGCTAACGGTCTGGGAAGGGTGGAGGAGGGCTTGGAAGTCACCTGGCAGGGGTGGAGAGTCAGAGAGGACTGCTCACCAGGACTGTGGATGCATGAACCACCCCCTCCCATGTCCCTGTCCAAAGCTGGTGTCATCAGGGGTGGTCAGAAAGCTTCTCCCGGGCTCTCCTGCTGTCATGCCTGAAATTCCACCCTCGGAGCCCTCTTCATTTGGGTTAACTCTAGCACGAATTTAGCATCCACCTCTGATAGTGCAAGCCCGGTCTCTGCTCTCCCTGGGGGACGGCAGGAGCAGCAAGGCCTTGCTGGTGGTGAGAGGCCATCTCCTGGTCCGGAGAAGCTCCACTGGGGGAACTTTGGGCAGAGCCAGGTGCGGAGCAGCTCTGCTGGTCAGCGCTGGGAAACCACGACTCCAGGACCATCCGTCTGGTAGAGTCCTGGCCGCTGTGGGAGGCGGGAGGCGGGAGTCCAGGGCAGAGGGGCTGATGCTGGGTGGAGGCCCTGGTGGGCAGGCAAGGGAGGGGAGGGGGGAGACGAGGGAGAGGGAGAGGGTGAGGCAAGGAGAGTCAAGGAGGAGTTCCAGGCTTCTGAATCCATTCTGGTTCGATTTCCCCCAAGTCACACAGCTGCCAGGGTTCAGACAGATGCTGTGATTAGCATTTTAATGCATTTCAGAGGACCTTGTCCAAACTGCTCTGAAAATCAGAAATCAAGAGTTTATCTTCAGCTGTCCCTGTAGAGCTACATTCTCTTTCAGTGCCAGAAGGGCCCGAGGGAGAGTGTGCGTGCACACGTACGTCTGTGTGCCCACGAGGGGGCACGTGCATGGATGTCCGTGTGTGCACATGGGCACATTCATCTGGTATGAGCACACACAGATGCCATGAACCTGGCGTGTGCGAGTGAGCGTGATGTGTGTGCGTGTATCCGCATCGTGTGCACACGTACGTTTTGCACGTGTGTGCTTATTCTACACGTGCCTTTGCAAGTGACACTTCATCTGGGATCATTCACGAAGAAGAAGGAGAGCTTGATGCTGGCTGAAAACAGGTCAGGACTGAGTGACTTGGGCTGTCAGGGCATCTGGGCCTCAGGTAATGGGAAATGCATTTCAAATGCTGCTGGGGCTGCTTGGCCAGATCCCAAAGCCGTGTCTGCAAACAATACAGGCTAGCAGTATTTTTAAGCAATGTGGAACTTAGGCAGTTTGAATCCCACACCCCTTGGACAGTGCTAGTATCCCTGGCCCAGGCTTGAGAGGTTTCTGGAGCCCCAGACGGGGGGTGGGGCAGCTCCTACTGGGTCAGCAGAGGGTGGGATTAGGATTGGGAAGCCCGGAGCCCCTCATGACACATCCTGTATGTGGTGGGCTCCTTTCACCCCCTCTTCCTGCTTCCCAAGGTTCTCCTCCTGCCACCCCAATCTGCCTACACTTCCCATCTGCCAAGGCTGTCCTGCATCTGGCTGGATGTCACCAGCCTTTCAACTAGCTTCAGGTGGAGGCACTCTTTCTCCTTCCCGTGTCATGTGCCCTAGATATGCCCGCCACCCTCCCACCCCCCGATGTGTATCTCTCAGCCCCAAACATAGATTTCTAGGATCATCTTCCCAGCCCAGGGGAAGGCACCTGTTCACCGCCCAAGACTGCATCAGCTTTTAGAGACCTAGGTGACACCCCTGGCTCCCTGTCTGGAGTCAGCTGAAACTCCAGATCTTTAATCCCTGCCAGATCAGCTCCCCCCTGTGTCACAGGGCAGGGGCATCCACTTTTAGTCTTAGAGGGCCCCTCAGGGTTGTACAGACATTAACGGGAGTCGGGGGATGCATGTGTTGGGAGGGGGGCCGGGAAGCAGCAGACAATTCCTTGTGAATTTGTTTAATGTAAATACATCCTCTATTTATCTTTAGCTGTTAATAAATTCATGCATTATTAGAAAATCCCTCATACCAGCAGACCCGCTGCGTTAGATCAGCTCGTTTTAAGAGATTTCCTGTTGGCAGGATTCAAAGCCCACACCTGCAGCCGGCCCAGGCACAAGGATTTAACTGAACGCCACAGATAATTAGATCAGTTAACCTCACAAATTAAAACAAGCACATCATATTAGCTCAGTTTATCCTAAAAGAAAATATTAAGTTCCCCCAGATAAATCGTTTAATAAGAATAGAGGAAGATGGCACACGCTGTCTTCCCAGAACCTGTGGGCAGGAGCCAGCAAGTGCTCCAGCGGCAGCCAGAGTCGGTTTGCCTCCACGGACTGATGGGTGACAGGCTGGGCTCTTGCCCCGTGATCTCACGGGACTTTGAGGAACCCTCAGGCAGGGTGCTAGCTGAAGCACATGAAACAACACAAAGCTCCGTGAGGTTGGAGAGGCATGAGGAATTTAAGTGGGACTTACCCTACTCTGCCACCTTGTAATGCACCACAATCCCCAATGGAACTTGTGGGGGTGTTAGAGAATGGGGGTTCACTCCATCAGGGGAGGCTTTCTGGAGGGGCTAAGACACCACCCCAAGTTCCTTCCATCTTCGAGATGTGCACTACTTAAGGAGATTGTTGCCATCTTTGTAAATTTTGAACTCCCCAAGTCAGATGAGAAAGAGAAAGATAAGAAAGAGAAGTCTGTCTTTGCAAAATCTATGGTGCCCCAAGTCAGCAAATAAATAGTGCAGACAACAATGTTGTCTGCAGGAATATGTCATCTACCTAAGAGAGCGACAGTGTTTGCAAGTGGCTTACTAGTGCTCACTGTCACACCATCACTGTGCTAATTACACATGCTTTGTATCTTTTCATTAACGTGGGCTTGGCAGGACATTCACTCGGAAGCACTGTTGGATTGTCTACTCAAAAGTAATAAAACTGCACTGAGCACACCCCATAATATGGAGCTGATGGAAACGAGTGTCTTC
The DNA here is from genome assembly GCF_011800145.1 of Mirounga leonina. Classification (NCBI taxonomy): domain Eukaryota; kingdom Metazoa; phylum Chordata; class Mammalia; order Carnivora; family Phocidae; genus Mirounga; species Mirounga leonina. Next base: position 34,846,271 of record NW_023270854.1, on the reverse strand, counting down.
CCCAGTTCTTCTGAAGTTGGGCAGATTTACCAGATTTCTCAGCCATGGGGCCTCTTGGAAATGAAGGCTGGGTAGCAAGTGAGAAAGGGCCCAAATGTGGCATCTCAGCAGTGTGCCCCATGTCCACGAACCTTCACAGGCTATATGTGCCCTCTCTGGGCTTCTGTGTCTTCCTTGAAGAATGGCGGCCCAGAGCAGGTGATGCTAAGGCACCACTCTAATTTCTGAGCTTCTCTGGCCCTCAGGAGGAAAACAGGATGGCATGGACGGAACTCCGCTAGCCCGAGAGCAGGAAGCAAGGTTTCCTGACAGTGCTGTACACAGTGGGGGTGCCCAGGGCTCCAGGGGCTGGAGGAGCACTGAAATTACCTGAGGAGCATTTGCAACATACGGATTCCCAGGCTGCTTCCTGACTTCACGCCTGTGTGCATGCATGCCTGGGTGTGTACGTGCGTGTGGAAGGTGTTGAACCTCTTCCTTTGCGTTTGTTACAAATCTGAATACCTCAGAAACTCTGAGGTGCGGTTAGGTGGTTTAGGAACCTCTCCAGAACTCTCCTGCAGGTGGAAACCATCCTCCAAGCAGTGGTGGGGGTGGGGGCAAAATGCCAAGTTCCCCTCGCCAGCTTCAGCTTCAGTGTTCTAGGGGGAGCCATGTTTCCCTGACGCCCTCCTCCAGCAGGCCTTCCCAGCACCCAGTGAGTAAGTAGCCTCCTGCCACTCTCCCAGGTGTGCTGGCTCGGCCCACTGAGGCTGCTCGGCAAAGGGACACTCTGGAAGGCTCTCCACTCTCAGGCTCTATTTCTGATGCCACTCTCCCACTTCTGGCCTCTCACTGGACAGGCACAGGCTTTCCCCCTCCAGACCATGCTGCCTATCATGGTGAAGCCGTCACTCTCCTGCTCAGGAAGATTTAATGGCTCCCAGGGACCCAAAGAAAAGAGACCAAGTTGCTCAGTGGGACATTCCAGGCTTCCCCACTCGGGCCCCAAACCTCCTCTGCCTTTCGGCACCCCTTCTTTCTGGGCACCCTGAGCTCTCACAGTACAGTCTTGGCACAGCCTTGCTCCCTCCCTTCCTCTGTTGCGCGTGCTCTTGCCTCAACGGAATGCTGTCTCCAGCCCATCTCCAGGGGCCCCAAGGCTGCCCACCCTCCCAAAGCAGTGCCCCCAGTGCCCAGCGTGGGCTCACCGCCTTGCAGGGCTCCCAGGCTACTCAGAGCTCTAAATTTCAGTCCAAACTCACAATCCATTGTCCTCTTAATTGCTTGGCATGTATATCTTTTCTCCTCTGCAGGAGGGATAGCCCCAAGGGGCAGCAGGGTCCTTGGCCTCTCCTCGCTTCCACCTGCCAAGCAGCACCTAGCACAGGGCCATGCTCCTTGTGGGTGCTCAGGAAACACTTACGAATTGAATTAAAAACCTTCTCTCAGGCTGTGCGCAGCCCCAGCTGTCGGATGCCTGCTGTCAGGGCTGCTGGGAGAAGCCAAATACATATTCATCTCAGATCCCTGGGTCGCCCTGCCTTGAAGGGCCTCCTGGACCGTGGGAAACCACGTGGGTGCCAGGGCATGAATCTGCTTCTGCTCTTACTGGTTAGGGTTTTAACTCTTCTGGGCTCCCCCTGCCCAGCTTCCAGGGGTGCTGCCCTTTTTCGGGGTGGGGCTCTGTGGGGAGTGGTGAGGGAAGTATGGAGGTCTCCCATGCAGAGTGTGTGAACGGTGAGGACAAACTTCGCCCACACCTCTCCCAGGGGGCACAAAGTAGTGATCCCGAATCCCTCTCTTCAAGCACAGCCAGGCCTTGGCAGGGAGAGGACCAGCAACCTCCAGGGATGTTCCCGCCACTCTCACACTTGGCTTCGGTTCGTTGGGGTTTGTGGGTCTCCCCATGTGGCCATCCCGGTACTAAGCTATGCAGCTGGGGTGCTTGCTGCTATGCATCATGGGTCCGTGGTCCACCAGACCAGGGCAGACAGGGGTGGGGATGGATCAGAAGGGACCAAGCAGGGAGACTTGCCCCTCTGGAGGGGAGAGTGGCCGCAAGATAGCCACAGCCATGGAGAGACCATCACACGTTTCCTACGTGGACTCGGCACTCGGGGCTTGCAGGCAGCACCCCCAACTATGCAGAAACAGCCCCAGGATAAAGGCACTACTGGCATCCCAGGGCTGAGCTGAAGCACAGAGAAGTGAAATGAATTGCCCAAGGTCACACAGTTCAGAGTGGTGGAGCTGGGTTGGCTGAAATTGGGGCGTGAGCCTGCCCAGCGGCATGGTGGGCTCTAAATCCTGAGGGCCTTCAGAGAAGGGAGAGATTGGGAGGGCAGAGTCATCATGAGGACGTCCTCCTGGATCAAGGCTGGGGCACGCAGGCAGGACAGCGGGGTTTGGCCAGGGCTTCAGACTAGGACAGGAGCTGTGGGACCTTGTATGATAGAGAAACAAGTAAAACAGGGAGAAAATCATGGGATCTTGGCTCACCTAGGAGTGATTTGATCCGACGTAGGAATGGCCTGCCTTGCTCTCCTCCACCCCTAGGCTACTCACACTCTGCTTGAGTACTTCTGTGGCTTGAGGCTCACTACGTTTTGGGACAGCTCCTGCCACTGGGGGTTGGGGAGGGCTTGGTGGGCCTTCCTCAAACGGCTGGTAGAGGCCACAGGGGAAGCACAGGCCCACCCTGGGGCCATCGCTGACCTTTTCCTTCCCAGCTCAGTCCAGTGGAGCTGAAGCTATTCACAAGGGTGAGTTCTCATTTCTTGGGCAGGCTTTGCACTGAGCCCACGGCCTCACTCCTCATCCCCCTACAACAGGCCAGAAATCTGTGCTTCAGTTTTTGAAAAATAAAGTTGTCACCGTTGTTGCTGGCCCTGAAAACTGGCTGGGCCACTTTTAGATGGTATGCACCCACTGTGGCAGCGGACAAAGGGGTGTGCGAGGGGGAGCAATGGTCACGGAATGTCTGTGATGGGGAACAGCTGTCTGTAGGCACAATGGCCTTTGATTCTTTAATATTTAAGCCACATCCAGAGACACAGAAAGATACAAGTTCAAGGAAGACACAGATGATGAAAATAAGGGGCTGAAATCTTCATCCCCCACTACGAATCCCATGGAATTAGAAACCATGTCAGTAGTTGAATAAACGTGCTGAGTTAGCAGGGCCATGTTGAAGAAACATCTCTGGAACACACTGCGAAACTCCTCTTTCTGACTCAGCCTCCTCATACAAGCAAACCCTGCACGTGTGTGGGGTGGGGCTGCTACTCTGGCCCAGCTTGCTCTTCTGCATCCCACACCCATCTCTCTGAGGGCGGTGCGGCAGACTCTGCGGGCTCCTACCCATTAGCCAGCCCCTCTTCTCCTTCATGAACCAAAGTACAGGGTTCTTTTCATGGCCGATATGAAATCCCCTTTCCCAGCCTGCCTTGCAGCTAAGGTGACCATGGGACACAATTCTGGCCAATGAGACATACACTGAAGTCTACTGGGGAGGGGCCTCTGGGAAACCTTTTGCATTTTTGATAAAAGGGACAGACGCAGCTGGACTTACTCTGCTTGATTGTGGATGCGATGCATGGAGCTGCAGCAGCCATTTTATAATCATGAGGGAAGAGACTCTGACATTGTTATGCTGCCAAACCTCAGACTCTGTGTTAGGCAAAAAACCCAAGTTCCATTTGTGAAGCCACCGAAGTCAAATGTATTTCTGACAGGATAGTCATTGCAACCGAGGTTCAGAGAGTTTAAGTGGTTTCCTAAGGGCATACCGTAAGGATCCAGGCAGAGCTGAAGCTGGAATCTGATACTGCTTTCCGCCTAAAAACAATGCTTTCCAATCTAAAGGCAGATCTCCTATGCGGTGACACCTAGGGGGCCACTGCCCTGCCTCACGTGGCCCCCTGGGGCTCTAGCACTGGTGCCAGAATCCCCTGTGGGAACAGCCTAATAATCTTGGCTTTAGGTGACAGGGACTGAGGAAGACAACACTATTCCTGCCCACTGTGAAGCTCTGGCTTTCCAGGCAGTTGGTACCACGGGATTCAGTGGAAGGTACGCAGGCTTTGGAGCCAGACCTCTCCCTGGCCACATGACCCCAAGGAAGCCCCTTACCTCAGTGTCCTCTTCCATAAGATAGAGCTAGCCACACTCCCTGGAGAGCACCTGTGCAATGCTGTCTTGACCAAGAAGCAGGATCATCCTTGCGATGTGTCTGGCACATGGTGAGCACTCAGTGAATGGTGGTTGTCATCATGGCTGGAGAGACAGGCTTCTGTTATCTTCCCTCCCGTTCGGGAGCGTGGACTCAGGAGCCAGAGCAGACCTGCAGCAAATGCAGGCCGTGCCCTGCCCACAGCCCCTTGCTCTCCTCACTGCAATGACCCTGGCCTCACCTCCAACTGCCAGTACCTGCACCTGCTGTCTGGGGCTTTCCTGGACTGCGGCGCCCACTCTGCCCACACATGTGGCCAGCCACGGAGAGCTGGGGAATTCGTGATCCCTGCGCACATTCTCAACCAAAGACTGGTGGGAATTGGTGTGTAAATACCCCAGTTTCCTCACCCCTTGGGTGGGTGACCCTGGGGATTGTGATCCACATTGGGGCTAGAGGCCCCAGTGGGACTAAGTGCCACTCACAGTGAAAGCTAGTCTGCCTGATAACACACCTTTTATTGATTTCTTTCCCTCCTGTCATACTTCCTCACTTTCTATTCATGTCTCCTGGGGTCACCACCTAAAGAAACCACTTGCACTCAAATGTTTATCTAGAGTCTGCTCCTGGGAGCATTCAAAATAAGGCATTATCTTTCAGAGCCTGAAGTTAGGCCAGTGGCCATCAAATTTTTGTGCACATGAATCTTCTAGAGATCTTGTTAAAATGCAGTGGGGTACAGTGCATTTTAACAGTGACTCAGTCTGGGGTGGGACCCACGACTGCATTTCTAACAAGCATGCTGATAATGCTGATGCACTGGTCCCAGATACACACTTCAGCCAGGGTTTAGACTCCAGTGCTCTTGACCCTGCTCAGACATGGGGGAGAGCAATGTGGCTTAGAGCAACCTGGGAGAGCTTGCTAGAGGAAGTCAGGGGGGTTTAATGTTAAGTCTTAAAGCCCAGGAAGACTGTGGGGGTTGAGAAGCAGGAAGCGGGCTTTTCCAGAGAGGAGGGAAACTGGGGATTGCTGGGGCCTGAAGCCATGCCCAGAGTGAGCAGGATACCAGGGTGACTCATCTGCCTGTGACTGGGGCCTGCAGGCTGTACGGGCTGGAGGTTCTGGAGAGCAGTGGTGTGAGGAAGATCTCATCCCTAACTCGGAAGGAAAATTCAGACTCCTGGCTCCCCAAAGTCTTCCCTCCTTACTGCCTTTCTGATTCTCCTCCCTTACACACACCTGGATTCTATCTCCCCTCCATGGAGCCCTTTCTGGTCATTTGCTCTTTTTTTTTTTTTTAAAGGTTTCATTTATTTATTTGAGAGAGAGAACATGAGCAGGAGGAGGGGAAGAGGGACAGGGAGAAGCAGACTCCCCACCGAGCAGGGAGCCTGACGCGGGGCTCCATCCCAGGACCCAGGGATCATGACCTCAGTCAAAGGCAGACGCTTAATGACTGAGCCACCCAGGTGTCCCATCTTGCTCTTCTGAAATGTAACAGGACATATGGTCCAAACTACACATTTGACCATTTTATATTTTTATTGCCTGTGACTATTTCACATATGAATTAGGAGTCAACAGATTTTACTGTAGCCATGGACCCTGTGATCATTCACACTCACATCATTGTTTTGTTATTCATAATAACACTTGGATTATTTATAGCAATCCATAGCATATAAAGGTCTTACACATACGATTTTCATTATAGAATTAATAAAGAGGTCCAGGAAGTTCAGGTGGCTTGTCCCAAGTCATCCAGCTGATTGGTGTTGTCCCTACAGGCTGTAAGTACTATAAGTGGGTGGAGTGGATTGTTTGGCATCACGTTGCCTCTTCTGGGCTGAACACAGAGTTGGGCACACCAGGCCCACACGCTTTGTACCCACTCAGCCATCAGAGGAGGCAGCCCTTGCCTGGTGCCCCCTGGTGGTCTGGTTGAGAACACTGCAAATGCCTTTGATCAACAGGACATATGGTCCAAACTGGTACCATAATGAACTGGGGCTCTGAGAAAGCTCATCCCCCTGAAGTTCAGCCCTTTTCTCTTTACAACAAGTATTTTCATGAATAATTGAAGAATAAGGAACCACACTGCTTTCTGCCATCATCACCCAGGGTTGCCCATCTTTGCTGGGACGTGGCAACCCACCATTTGGTAATGACTCCTTATTGGAGTTAAGAGTCACTTGCCAGAAACATGGGGACACCTTCCCACCCAGGCCAGTGTGGGCAGTGTAGGGGAGGCAAAGGCCTGGGCGGGAGGACTTGGAGATGTCTCTGTACGAAGGGGAGTGAAGAGTCTCTGGGTAGAAGCAAGGGAGATGGACTGGGGCCACGGTCTGCGGTGGAAGAGAAGAGGCAAGAACAGAAGGTGCCTGTCTGGCACTTGCTCTCTGGATCTAAGGCCTGCTGACCTCCCTCTGGGAACTCTGGTGTTCCCCTCTGCATGATGTGCTCTCAGCCCCAGCCCTCCTATCTGTGGCACCGTCTGAGACGCTGCCAGATCTGCCTTCTGGCAGGATGGGGATCCTGCAGAGGGAAGAGCTGGAGAAACCCCACCCGTGGGTGGGCTGCAGATGCCACCACAAGGAAACCTGCAACCCCTTTCACTGAGATCACAGATTCCATGACGGGAGATCACTGGTGACACTGTCAGATGCAGAGCCACATGTGGCCTGCAGATACACGAGTGTATGTGAACAGCCAGCCTTCCGCCTAGAGGTGAGCTTTGCCCTGTTCTGCTGCCCAGCACTCCCACTGAGCTTTCGCCCCTTAACAAGCTCTCCCACCTCTGATACTCTAAGGACCCCTGGGCTTGTCCCCCAAGTGAAGAGAACCAGTGGACAAAAGAGAGGAAAGCTTGCGGCATCCCGGTGGCTCTGTCAGTTAAGCATCTGACTCTTGATTTTGGCTCAGGTCTTGGTCTCAGGGTGGTGAGATCGAGTCCCCTTGGGCTCAGTGGTGAAGTCTGCCTGAGATTCTCTCTCTCCCTCTCCCTCTGCTCCCTCTCAAGGCCTCATTGTTCGTTTTCCACCCACCCTTGGCCCTAACACAAAGCCTAGGGTCCCTTGTGGTCCCTTGGCACTACTGACATTTGGGGCCAGATAATTCTTTGTTGTGGGCTGTCCTGTGCATTGTAAGATGTTTAGTAGCTTCCTGGCCGCTACCTACTAGATGCCAGTAGAGTCTCCAGACAAAGTCAAATGTCCCCTGAGGGGCAAAATTGCTGTCCGTTAAGAGCCAATGCTGTAAAGGGACAGACGAATAGTTCCTTTTAGGAAATATAGGCAAAAAGGGAAGATCTGTCATTCATTTCCCCAAGAGAGAAAGAAAAAATTGAGGCCAGGGCGAGATGCAGAGCAAGGACTGATGGGACCCCTCCTCCCCCCACTCCCCGCCATGACTCAAACACTTTTGAAGACTTTTCCTCCCTGCCATGGAAGAGCCATAGGGTTGCCCATTTCTCAGTGTTATGGGTTGAACTGTGTTTGCCCCCAAAAGATGTTGAAGTCCTAACCCTCGCCCAGTACCCATGAATGTGACCTTATTTGAAATAGGGTCTTTGCAGAAGTAATCAAGTTTAAGATGAGGCCATATGACTGGTGTCCTTATCAAAGGGGAAATTTGGACACAGATGTGCATAAAGGGAAGATGACACAGATGTGCATAAAGGGAAGATGACCATAGAAGAGCACTATCTACAAGCAAGGGAACACCTAAGGCTCCCAGAAGTGAGGAGAGAGGCCTGGAACAGATTCTCCCTCACAGCCCTCAGTAGGAATCAACCTTGCCCACAACTTGATCTTGCACTTCTAGCCCCAGAACTGTAAGACAATAATTTCTGTTGTGTAAGCTTCCCAGTTTGTGGTACTTTGTTATAGCAGCCCCCAAGCTAATACACTCAGTAAGAAGGACAGCAGGACCAGGGAGCTGGAGGTGTGCAGGGATCTGGCTTGTGACCCCACCACCGGGAGCAGAGACACATAAAGGTGGCAGGGGTTGGGGGAGAAGATGCACGTGCTGACAGGACCCAGGCTCACTGCATAGAGAAAAACACCAACACTGGGCCCAGAGGACAGACAAGTGGAAATACATCGTATCTCTAAAATGAAACACTTTGATTGTGCCAATCACTAGAAGTTGTAAAACCACCCTGAAGAATTAACAGCCTCTGTACATGCTAACTACATCCATCATAAATTCGTCTTTAGTTTCTGTTATCATATCACTGTCTCTGGGGACCCCTGGTTTGTCATCATTTGCCCTTTATAATTTATTCATCTTGTTCTTGCCTGCATCCTTTCTACTTATCATTCATCTTTACAGTTGTACATAAAATTGGATGGATCCTTCCATAGCACGGTTGTCAGGAGGGAGATGGGCCTCATCAGGGAAGTCCCAGGAAATCTGGTGCAGGTCCCACTAGAGTCTCCGAGGGTGTCAAGGTGGAGGTAGGGTGGATAGAGGGAGAACGAAGAGGGCATGAGGGAGGGAGGCAGAGAGGGGAGAGCCAGAAGAGGCAAGGGAGAAGGATAAATGAAGAAAGGGTGGGAAACGAAAGGGGAAAAAGGGAAGAGAAAAATGACCAGAAGGGAGAGAAAGGAGGAGGAAACATGCATAAAGAGAAAGGGGAGAAAGAGAAAGGATGGAAGGCAAGATGGGACTTGGGCAAAGGAAAGATGGACAGAGGAGGCATCTGGAGGCTGCGGCAGGGAGGTGTGGCTAGAAATCCAATTAGGGTTGTTTTGTTTTGTTCTTTAATTTTCCATTTTAACATCTTTCCTGGTACACTCAAAGAAGGTCACATTGAATTTCCATAGAAATGACTGGTCCTGAGTTGCAGGGACCTGCGTCTGGAGGCGTGATGGCAGTGATGTTGCATGTCTGCTGGGCTGAACCCAAGGCCGGGGAGACAGACAGAGAGGAGTGTGTTGGTTTGCTTTGTATTCTCGGGTTGCCGGAGTGAGGGCACAAAAGCCAATCTTTAACTAGTGAATTGGAACTTTAATGTTTACCAAGCAGATACAGCTCCCACTCTCCCCACCCCCTCCTCCCCTGGCCAGCTCCCTCTCCTCCCCTCTTCCCTGTCTACTCCCTCTTCTGGCTGCTTCCACAGGCCTTCTGCTAACTGAACCTAGCTCTTCCCCTTTAGCAGCCCTGGTGAGGAGCCCTTTCTGCTGTCAGAGGAGCAAAGTGCTGGCCACTTCTGGCCATGTTGTCTGATTTTCCTAATCGAGTCTCTCCCCAGAGGCCCTACATCTCTAACTTCGGAAACAGATGGGGTCTTCCTGGAAGACAATTGCCTGCAAAGTCCCAAAGGCATGGGAGCTGGGACGAAGTAGCAGGGGCCTATTTTAAGGAACAGCATTCTTCCAAGAGGTCCCCTGTGCACACTTAGGCCCCAGGGAAGTCTCCAAGTGGACCTCTCCAGCCCAGCTCACAGTTCCGACCTGTCATGCATGCCTTGTGTCCAGGCTGATTCTCAGACCATTGCGCTCATCTCACATACCTGTCTTCCTGCCAACTCTCTATTCCCAGCCTGCCCATATCCTGAACAAAACCCTTGAGCAACTCCTATACCCATAGTCATCTGGGTCCCCCCGAAAGCAACTGGTAGTGCTAAAAAAGAGAGATGGGCATCCTGGCATTGGTCCTGGCTTGGTCATCTGTTAATTGTGTGACTTTGGACAAATTGCTTAATCTAAGCCTGGGTCTCTCCATGTGTGGGGGATAATCCTGATAACTTCTTCATAGGGTAGCTGTGAAGATAAAATGAGGTAATGGAGGTAACATGCTTGCTTCATGCCCATTGGATAGTAAGTGCTTAATAAATATTAGTTGTTATTATTGAGCAACGGTCCACACTACCCATTTTGTAATAACCTGCTGTCTTGTAGTGTTGATATTTCTGGGCATATGTGTGGCTTCTGTCTCTAACTTCATGGAAACCTCCAAGAGGGGTAGGGATGAGTTTTTCTAAACACTGTTATCTGCCAGGATGCCTAGCACAGTGCCCGGCAACAAATGCTTGTTGATGGATTGAGAAACTGTCCCATGTTGACTGTACTCTACAAATAGGGGAACAAATCTTGGATATGGAAGAGGGTGGGCTGAGGAGGGGCAGGGGGCCAAGAAGAGAGATCAAGAGTGTGAGGAAGACAGAGATGGAGAGTTTAAAAAAGTGGAATCACTCTACCTAGATCTTGGCAGAAGATACTGCTCAAAAGGACCCTGATGAGCTTTTGTGGTTTAATAATCTCATTCTAACCAAGTCATGCCGAACTCAAAAACAATAATCCATTTGTGACACTGGTCCAGGAATGATTCCATCAGCCATCCCAAGGACTTTGGTTAGGCTGGTACCCAGGGATACTGACCTCTGACTTGTAAGAATAGCCATTGTGGAGTGTTTTCTGAGCTTTCCCTTACCCCTAGAGAAATGTCAGTTCCCTTCTCAGTCCCCAAATGAGGACCTATATTGAGGGTCATCTCTAGTTCTGCCTCTGTTGTTTTGTTGTTTTTGGTGATGGTGATGTGTGTGTGTGCGTACTGTTTTCCTTGCTGCCGACAGGTGAGCTCTGGAACTTGCTGGGAAATAGAATGGGTTGCCTGCACTATTTTCTCCCCTCTTTCTCTTTCCAGTGAGAAAGTGGAGGGCTGGTTTTAATGGATTGATTCTAATGGATTTTGAAGTCTGGAAAAGTGCCTAAATTGCTGAGGTTACCAGTTTTCTAGGTGCTTTTTTTCAATTGCTTTCTCCTTAGTCAGACACACAGTGCGCTCACTGGGGTACCTAATGTGGTCACCCCAAACAAGAAGAGGTCTCTCTCTGCCCCCCTCCATCAAACAGGTGACCAGGAACACAGTCTCAGCTGGTGGAAATACCCATTATTTGGTTGGGTGACAGCATTTTGCTTGGTCCTGTCCCTGCATTTGCCAGCATCATGCTTTCTCTGATCTCAAAGGAGAGAACCAACCAACAATAATAACACAAGTTCTGCTTTCTGGAATCCACTTTAAAGCATAATTTTATTTGGTCATTTTGTTTTTTATTTGTTTCCATGTGGGTTTGTGTGGAGACAATATGCCCTGGGAAGTTTGAGCTTCAATCTTGTCTTTTCTCTCTGTCCCTCCCCCTGTAGGCTGTGCCTTCCCTGAGAATTGTGATGAGGTCTTTGAGGCCACGAGTCTCCCTGTGAGGCCTTTGAAGAAAGAACAGGCATTCCAGGCACTGCAAGGGGACTCCAGGCTATGTTTTAACCCCACCATTGGCTTCTCCTCACCCCTCCCATCTCCCAACATACATTCATGTTTCTTTTTGTCCTTTCTCCCAAACTTGCCCAACTTGTCTTTGTGATTTCAGAAAAATGCCACTGGATCTCCCAGTATGAAGGATTAGCACAGATTATGGGGAACAGTGTTAATTATCGGTGGAAGGGGGGCTGGCGCGCCGCTCCAGTGTGCTCCTGATTTCCCCTGGGCCTTTCTGCCTGGTAATAAGCCTGCTTTAATCTGGCAGGCCCCTTGGTGAAATCAGCACCACGGACAGTGGTATTGATTGCTTCTGAGAAACCATCACAGCTGCTCAACCAAATTACCTTTGATATGTGACCTTTAATGTAATTACTGCAACATCAAAGTATTTCTATAAATTATTAAAGAACTAATACACTCCATCATTTAGCTATTCTATTATATGTAAAATAAACAACCACAAGTTAATGTTAGATCCTGAACAATTCACACTTGCTACTGAAATTCTCCCAGTCCCTGGTCTCTCCCCCTTCAAAATCCTGAATCTCTCCCTCCCACCTTCTCTTTCTGTTTCCCCATCTAATTCCCAGCTTTTAGCCATCACGAAACTCCCCAGCAATCTCTCTGGGGCTGATGAAGGGCCTCCCAAAACAATGTGGTATTTTCTATTCCATTTGGGTGGCTCTAAAATATCTATCACAATCTTCCCCAAAACAAAGTACCATAAACACTTTATTAATCAGCACAAACCTTTCTCAGAAGCCTTTGATTATCTTACAATATGGCTTTATGCTTCACACATAACATGGGGCGATGTGGAGCATATTTCTGCCATCTTACAGAGGGCACCCAGAAAGTAATTACTATAATATATGTGCGTGTAGCTGCGCTACTAAAAAACCAACTGGGGAATGGCCACCGTGCCAGAGCCGGGCTCCACACAAAAACCTGTGTGGTGCACGATTTCCATACATTTGCATCCGCGGGTATGTTATTAAGATGACTCAGCCCCGTGCTTTGCAATCACAAGTACCAAAATACAATACAAAGGCTGTCTTAATGGAAGGAAGGCCCTCCCCTCCCCTAAATGGGTAAAGAAGGATCTTTGATGCAAAGGAAGGCTGCCCCGACTCAGGGTTGCATTTTCTGTCTACCTGGTTAACCTTTCCCGCTGTGGGGCAGAAATGGAAACGTGTGTTTACATACGGGTTTGCTCGGTAAGAATGTAAACATGCATGTGTAAACACTGGTGAGCATACATACAGAATACACGTGCTCCCCTGCAGTGTCCATTGTATAAGCTTAACCACGGTATATTTGTAAATTCTTTAAATAATGCCCACAAACACATCTTTCCATAAATTTATCTTTAGATACTCGGTGAGCCGTATATCTACCCCCCCCCAATCTCTGTGAACCCACAGGAGAGACCGCGCAGACCCTTGACCCGAGGAACACTTCTTATTTTATGGTGATGAACTAGCCTCGATAATAGCCATGGCTGATATCACACCCAGTTAGGGGGGCCATAAATAATTCTCTTCTCCCCCGCACAGAAGCTATAAACCAGGGCTGAGGCGCAATAGTTTATCAAAGACGAGGGCTGGCTCCTTAAATAAACCGCGGTGATCTCACTTGCGGCGCCGAGCCTGGGCGAGGAGGCGCCCCTCCCGCTCCGGCCCCCACCCCCGCCCCAGGAACAGTCCGTGTCTGACGTCGATCGGCGGGCGCTCGGGCGGCCGGGCCACCCGAGACCCCGTGGGGCCGGCGGAGGCAGCTCCGGGCGCCAGGGACACAGGACACCCTGCGTCCCCGCCTCTGCTGCCCGCGCGGGCAGAGCGCGGAACAGGGACCCGATCGGAGGCGTCCCGAGGGCCAGGGGAGGAGCCTCGCCCGAGCTCTGCGGCCGCCGCCGAGTTCGCCCCCCGCCCGGGATTCCGTCGGGCCTGGACGGCGCAGTGCGGAGGCCGCGGGGCGAGCTCGGAGCCCGGCGCCCACGCGCACTCGTCCGGGCCCCCAGCCTCCGGGCTTCTGGGGGCGCGGGGGGCGGCGCGCGAGCTCCCGAGCGGAGGCAGGCACGCGCCCGGGCCCGCGATCCCCCCGCCGGCCGCGTCGCCGCCCGGCCTCCCGAAGTCGCCCCCTGTCGGCGCTTCCGTCGCTCGCGCCTCGGCGGGCGCCACTTACCCCGGGCAGAGTCTTCTGCTCGTGTAGCGCGCTCTGGGCCTTCAGCGCTGACTCACGCTCGCAGTAGGTGAGGAAAGCGCAGCCTGGGGAGGGAAGCAAGCGCCGAGAAGGGTCAGTGGGGCGCCCCTGGGCCGCCGACGCGCCCTCTCGCCGGCCCTCCAGTCTCAGCCCCTCCCCGCTCTGGGTCCCTCTCCCCACCTCTCTCTCTCTCCTGTGCATTCCCCTGGAGCTTTCTTGCCTCTCCGTTTTCCTGTCTGTCTGCTTTTTGTCCCTCGCGTTGCTTTTCTGTTTTGCTCACTCGCCGAAGTCTCCCCACCCTGCATCTTCCCCCCCACCACCACACCCCCTCTCCCCGCGAGTCCCTTCCTGTCCCTGTGCCCTCGTGCCTCGGCCTTCTCCCTCCCTCCTTCCCTCCCTTCCTCCCCCCAGGGTGCTGTTCGGTCTCAGCTCCAGCACCTCCCGGAAGGGGCAGCTTCCTGCTCTCGCCCCCAGCACCTCTAGTCCCATTGGACCATGAACTCGTTCTGGCCCCTTCCGAGTGCTGCCGGCTGCTCCATCAGGGATGATGGAAGGACCGTCTAGACCTGCCCCTGCCGAATAAAGTCTCCATCTGTAGGGAGGACCCCAGGCCTGTCTATACTAATAAAGTGAATGGGGCTGTCCCTGTGTCCCCTGCCGCCCCATGTGCAGTGATATCTCCACACCCCTCCAGTCAGAGCGCTTCTTGGGCATATCTAGCCCACCAATGCTCAACACTGGGCCTCTTGCTCTGCCTCTAATTCCCTGGGCGGCCCTGGCAAATCCCATCTCCTGTGCGGCTTCAGTCTCCTCATGTGTGCACTGAGAGGACTGACCCAGTGGGCTCCAGGGTCACGCCAGTGTAGTTTTCCCCTTAAGTGACTCTGACCATGCCTCACCAGGGAATCTGGATTTTACAGAGCAATGTACCTAACTCAGGGGGGGACTCTTTATGCTGGCCCTTCAGGCATGGTGACAAAGCAAAGAGCACGCTTGCTAGTGGGAGAGTCTTTCTGGCAGTTTCTTCCTCTGCCTGAAGTTATGGCTGAGCATGGCTTCTGAGGCCTTTAAGACCCAGGCCATAAGGGAAGTCAAAAAGCCAACTTTGGCCAACAGAAGCCTTGAGTCTCCTGGGGAACCATCCCCTCAAGCTTTCCGAAGGCACCCTGAAGCCGGGCCACCTCCCTTGTTTCCTGGTTTTCTTTCCCTCCACTGCCCCTCGTCTTTGTTCTCACGGTCTTCGCACCCGGTGTGCCTTCTCACCCCATTTTCCCATCTTCCAATCCCCACCATTTTTCAAGAATCTGATCAAGTTCCACTGACTCCAAACAGCCCTTCTTGACTGCTCTAGTCCATCCCAAGCCAACCTCACTTTTTGACCACCCATTCTCATGGCCGTTTGTTAACTACTTCCCAAGTGCCCACCGTGTGCTAGGCTCTGTGGCCCAGGCCCTCTTCCTGTGAGGTCTGCAGGCTGGTGGTGCCTATAGCAACCCTTGTTACCAGGCTTTCTCTGGCTTCTTGCTCCCCAGGAAACAGAGTGCTCTCAGCATCCTCGGCAGTTCCTTTCTCCTCCACCACCCAGTGTGTGTATGTAGGGGGCAACCCTTCCTTCTCTTCCAGTATAGAAATTGGTCCTGCTGCCCACCTTCCGAGAGGAGATGGAAGGGAATGTATGTGTGAAGGGGACAGAAAGATAGGAGGAAGGAAGCAGGGAGAGATACCCATGAGGCAGAAACTCTCGGCAACCTGTGGGTTCTGTGCCTTCCCCACCTCCAACTCTTGCCCCAGGCTGGGAGGACATGCAAGTGCCAAGAAGCCTCTCTTCCACTCCATCCCATCCCTCCCCATCCAGACCCCAGATCACCCCGCCTTCTCCCCCCTCCTCACTCCTCCCTCCTGGTCTTGGCAGACGGTTATTGATGGAGACACCAGGGGACTGAAATGAATAGCGGTCAGAGGCCCCCATGACGTCCTCCCTCGTGCTGTTGCCTGCCTCTCTGGGGGCCTCTTTCCTCCTGTCCCTTTCCTGGCCTTGTCCTCTGTCTGTGCCTGCCTGCAACTGGGAGGCAGCCACTGTCTTGCTTCAGGCAGGCAAGCCAGCTAGGGACAAGGTCAGGGACAGGTGTGGAGAGGGGAGAAGGAGGAAGGTGGCAGGAGGAAGAGGGAACAGGGAGGAGTCGGAGAAGAAAGGGGAAGTAGGAGGAGATGAGAGGAAGGCCCGGAAGCGGAGGAGGAGGAAGAAAGGGAGAAAATGACCACATTGTTGTGGTCCCGGATGTCAGATAACAAAAGAGGAAAGGATCCCAGGAAAGAGAAAGGATCTGTTGCTTTTTCCCAGCTTCCAGGAATTTCTGCCGGTGTTTTTGAGACCTCACAGCCGCTGTGAACCAGAATCTTTGAGGGAACCCCCAGACCTCATGTGACTGTCCCTGACATCTCCACCCCTTGACCTCACCTCCTTCAGTTCTTCCTCTTGCCTACCCCCTTGCCTCCTTCCTATTTCTCAGCTCTGCTAGACACACTCTGCCTTAGGACTTCTGCCCTGATTTACCCCGCACTCTGCGTGCTTGCTCCTTCACTCTCCTCAGGCTTCTGCTTGAATGTGACCTAGTGATGCCCTTTCTGACCTCCTTTCACACAGCACACCTCCCCAGCACACACCTCCTCTCTGACCCCTTGTCCTGTTTACTCTTCTCTTTGGCACCCCACTGAGCTATTAACATTACATGTTGGTTCCTTGATTGGCAGTTTCCCCACCCTCCGAGCAATGCCCACAGCAAGGGCGGGACCTCAATACATATTTGTCAAGAGCACTGAATCCTGCCCAGCAACTTGTGCAGGGCCAATAGGTGGGGGGCATGTATCCTCATCTATAAAAAGGGAGAGCCATCCCCCTCAAAGGTTTGTGGGGGACCTACCAGCCAATGAGTACTAACAACCTCAGCAGAGAGCTCTCTAATTGCAGAGCACAGCCTAAACAAAAACTCACTCTTGTGGTCAGGAGGTCAGAAGGCAGAGTCCCTCCTTCGGTCCCTCTGCACGTCTGCCAGGAGGGACCAGCCTTACAGAGGCGCCGGTTGGGGCAGACCCCCGGGCCCTTCTCAAGTGCTCTCTTGAGCCAGTCCCATGCCACAGCTCGGCTTGGCTCGGCTCACTGTGTCTCACTAGGGCTTTTTTTTTTTTAAGCAGATACGGATAAGCGGCTATTAACCGCTAACTCCAGCGTGCAGGAAGGGACTGCATCTGCTCCCTGGTGGAGGGCAGAGCCCTGGGTGGCAACCTGGCAGGGAGGGGGTGGCTTCGGAAGGAGAGTTTGCCATCACAGGGTCCTGCAGAGCACGGTGGGCCTGAGGTGGAGGCTCAGGTGGGACTTGGAGCGGCCAGGGGAGGAGAGAGTGCCCAAGCCTCACCCACTGGCACTCGCTGGCCTCTCCTGTGTAGGGCAGGGGGGTGGGGCACACAGAACCCCACTCAGAAACGCTAGTTTTGACTTCCTGGTGCTCATTGCTGCTCCTCACCGGAGTTGTGGAGTTGGGGAAGGGGCTTCCAGCTGCAGGGGTGTGGAAGGGGGGGCCTCAGCTCAGCGGTCACCAAAGCTGCCCTGCTCACTCTCTGTGACGTGCTGTGCTGAGCTCACGTGTCCCCAGAGACATCTGTGAGGCCGCTTGGGAATTCGCAGTTTATTCAGTCTCTTCAGGAAATGGGATTCTGTCCCAGAGCAGCTGCTTACTGAGCCAACCTGGCCTGGGAGAGGAGGCTAGACCAGGCTCTGCACCTTGAGAAGGTCTGAGAAGGGAGCACCTCTCCCTGGGGATGGGGCGGTGGCCCAGCATTCCCTCCCTGGCCCGGCCCTCCAAGGGGGCTCTTCCTTGTGCTCACAGAGAGAACAGGAGTCCACTGTGGCTGTTCGGAAAGGCAGAACAATTGAAAACCACCGAAAGGTCTCTCAGTGCAGAGATGGTTTTATGTTTCAACCGTGGAATACTCTACAGCAGTTAAAATGATGAAATGGTCCTAAATGTACCAGCATGGGAAGCCACAGTCAGATGCGAAAAGCAAAGTCATGAAACAGCATATGCCATGTACATGCAGTGAAGACATAGTCCATTAGTTCCTTGTGCACCTGAATCTGTATTTACACCATGGCACAAAGTCTAGAAGGTGTCACACCAAGCTGAAAACAGGGAGTCTGTGGGAAGGTGGGGCACGTCTCCCATAACATTAACCTTTTTTGGTTTGATCGACACAGTTAGACACCAGAATGTATTCATGTATCACTTGCACAATTAACTTTAAAGAAAAAAAAGCTTTGCTGAAAGAGGATAGGATAAAAAGGGAGGAGGTGCGAATGCGTGAGCCAGACCCACAGCCCATTTTGAGAGGACAGTCAAAGATCACTGGGCATCAGCTTCCTAGCAAATTATTCATGAGGGAAATTATCATGTGAGGGTCCAGCTATGCCCGGTCTCAAATCTTCCTTTGAGCTCAGGAATCGAAGCAGATTCCCTCCACCCAGCGAGCTGTGAATGGCATCTTGGTCCTGTGGCCCTGAGTTCCCGATGTTTGTGGGATGGAATCCATGACTGATGGAGCCCAGAGCCTCCCCATCTCGGCTCTCCAGTTCTCCCGTTTAGCCGAGTGAATCTGAGGCGGGATCTAAGGTGGGGAGTGCAGAAGCGACTATCTCTGGCGCTATGACCTCGCCGCTCAGCTCCCATTTTTCCTGTCCCACTGTGCTGGAGGAAGGGTCCCCCAGCACCATCCCCTCCCCTGAGTCTCCCATCCCTCCTGAATCATGGACCTGAGCAGAACAGAACTGCAGCCCAGTAGAGCAGGGATGGACTTTGGAAATCATCTGGGGTGGGAATGGGAGCAGAGAGATGTCACATTTTGAGAAAAGTCCCATGACAGTGCCTCCAGCAGCAGCTGCCTGCCGGGGTTCCCTGCATGAGGCGGCCCACACCCTCCTGCTTCTCTTCTACCATGTGCGCTGAACACCGGGCTGCACTCACTCGTCCTCATGCTGACATTTAACCTCCTCCCACTCATCCTTCGTATTTACTTGTCCTTCCCATTTGTTCCTTGGCTTGTGTCTCTGAAGAGACCGTCCATTCTGTGAGGGCAGAGACAAGGGCTTCTAAATGGAGGACTGAGCTTCTAGCTCAGGGATCTGCGGACTGGGAGACCAAGAGAGCCATGGGGTGGGAGAAGGGGAGCCACCTGGCACTGAAGAGAGAGTGGGAAGCCCTGCGGGGAGCCGGGAAGGGAAGGGAGAACGGTGTGGTCAGGAGAGGTTAATCAGGAGCTGCCCAGGATCCAGGCAGCCATGGGGAGGCAGGCAGAGCTGGTGGTGTCAGGAGGGCGTTGCTGGGCTGAGGTGCAGGTGGGGGTGGCAGACACCCCCCTCCAGCCAGGCAGCCTGAGGATGATGAGGCGAGGGGGCACCACTGGTTCCTGAGGAGGTGGGCGGGTGCCCTCTCCCACGTGGGGGAAAAAAACAGCCCCGGCAGAATTAATTGCACGAGATGGCAGTAAATTACAAAGCCCCCGTGTGCGGGGATAAAAGGCTCTTGTCATTGTGAAGTGAAGGAAGTACAATTTCCTGCCCAACTCCAAGCAGGGCTGAAGCCTGGGGTGTAATCATCACGGAAGGGAAGGCTCCCAACGTGCTCCCTCCTCCCACCCAGCCAGGCCTTGGCTTCCCATTAATTGAATTACAGAATTAGCCAGAGGAAGGTGGCCCTAGAATAGGAAGATCTGGACTTTAATAAAACATCAGAACCTTCAGGGCCTGCTCTTGGCTGGCCTGGAGGAAGTGAGAGGAAGCGAGGGCCTGGGAACGGGGTGGGGAAGGGAAGGGAGCAGGAAACGCACCAACCAGCCAGACCAATGGGTTGTCAAGGAGGGGCTCCCTGTTCAGTGCGGTCTTCTTGGGCAGTCCAGGAAGACCCCCTCCCCGCCCCAGATCTTCCCCGGTAGACCTGCCTAGTTCCTGAAATCCCATCCTCAGGGCACCACCCCTCAGTGGTTCTCACCGAGGCTGCACCTGAAAATCACCTGGAGAATCTTAAAAAACAGATACAGTCCCTGCTGCTGAGAAATTAAGGCAGAATCTCTGGGGGTGGATAGAGAGAGGGAGGGAGAGAGGGAGCATCCGCCAGCCTCCCAGGAAAGAGGGCCACGGGTGTTCTGAGGCCAAATCCGCCCCCTCCTCCCCGCCCCACCCCAGTTCCTGTCCCCCATGGTCTGGATGAGCAAGGGTGACCTGTCTGGTGCTTTCTGGAGCAAATGTCCCCTTCCTCCTTTCCTACGCACGCAGGAGACACAGCTGCAGAGCTGTCCCTCGTGTACACGCTCTTCCTCTGGGAATGTCTTCCCATCTCTGTGCCTGCCCTGGGTCTGCACCTCCTTCAAGACCCGCCTCTTTGGGTACATACCTGGACCCCCACAGTCTCACCTTCCTCTGATTCCTGCCCTAAGGGTGAGCCTTGTCTGCTCATCTAATCCCTGAACAACTTGAGAATGGGCCCTTGGGGCTCAGCAGAGCCCAGTGACAGGCAGGAGAAAGAGACCAGGGGACTATGACACTGTCTCTGCCTCTTTCCCAGTGCCCAGCCACTGGGTGACCCTCTTGCCAGTTTCCCAGGACCTGTCCTGGTGGTTCTGGTCTGCCCCCCCTTCCCCAGTCTTTTCTACCTGGACCTTACTCCTTTCTCCCCCTTCTCCAGAGGAATGCTCCCTGCTGGTACTGCAACAGCTCCTGTGGTTTCCCTCTCTCCATAGGAGAGGGACAATGAGCCCACCCATGTGTGTGACTCTGACTTCCTCTTGCATCTCCACCTCCATGGGGTAAACCCAAGCCTGAGCATCCTTTCCCCTGCTGCCTCTGCCATGCCTCTCTCCTTCGGAGCTCACATGTCCTTCTAGGAGGGACGGAGCTTCCCCTTTTCCATGAAGATTCGCCTGACCACACCAACCCCAGCATCTCTTAAAGCCCTTATCGATGGCAGTTAGAACACACATATTTGTCTGCTTTGCATTTATGTGTGTTTTGCCCACATGGAAATCTGATACTATAGGAACTGCCATCTCCAGGGTCCTCTTCTCTTCCCAGTGTCAGACATCACTGAATGCAGTGGTGGTTAAACTTCATTCTGCGCCTGCCTGGGTGACAGTGATCTGAAATGCTGGGGAGAAATGGCTGGCTGCAGGGGAAGCAGGGTGTGTGGAGAGGGTCTGGGACGTCTGCCCTTCAGCTCAGGCCCCTGATGGTGGCAGGAGCCATCCATCTTCCTCGGAGGAGACGTGGCAGGTGGGGATGACAGGGCTGCCGGCAGGCGGGGGAGATGGATGGCGCCCTCAGCCAATGCATTAGGGCTGCAGGCCTGCTCCCTCTTCAGGGCCCTCCAGGGCTGAAACTCTACCCTTGGCCCTCATCCTGCTCTGGGGCTCAGCACTGCCCTCCTGCATCAACTATCTTTAAACAGGAAACTCCAGAGGCGAGCGTGGTAGCCTGTTCAAGTGCTTCTCAGAGATAATGGTTGCATGGCGTGGGAAAGTTAACCTGGCTCTCTGCGACCCTAAGCGTGTCTCTTACTTCTCCCAGGTCTTCTGCCCTTTGGGGCCGCAAGGCAGAGATGGACACAGAGCTGGGGGATAGGGATGTCCCCAGACCTAGACTAGGATCCCCTGGGGAATGGGACCAGCCTTCTCTTTCTCTGCCTGCGAGGCATGGGGCAGGGCCCAGGAAGCTCAGACCCAGGGACCTCATTGGCTCTGGACCTCAGAGGATGAAAGGAGTGGCGGGCAGGCCTTTGCCAAGTATCTCTCCTGCCCATTGCCCTTGTTTACACCCTCAGCACTGGAGAATGACATGCATGGTGTCGGCTGCAATATCTTTATGGCACTGTGAGAAAGGACAAAACCTGGACATATTGATGGCCTCTCCCCTCTCTCAGCAAAGAGCTCTCAGTGGTGGAGCCTGGCCCAGGGAAGGTGCGAGCCTTTCTGAGGCTCAGCCCAGGGACAAAGGACCACCTTCTCCGCTGACCCCTGTGCCGGCTCTGTTCCCGTAGCCGAGGGGCTGCCTTGTGCCCCATCTCTCGGCCAAAAGCTCCTGCTGGTTCCCATGACAGCGCGCGGTGCTCCCTTTCATCCCTGTCTTCGTGGGGGGCTTCACCGGACACAGTGCTATTGCTCCCATGAGCTCAGCCTTCTTGTACCTCGGAGTAGGCCATGGTGATATTATCAGCATCTGGCAACTGGACAAGTAGAGACCTGAGGCCCCTGATGGCTGCTTGGGGCTCAGTTGCTCTTGTCCCCTCCAGCAGCCCTGCGTAGTGTCTGGACCCTGGGGGCCCTCATGAGAGATGTCCTCCCTCCACACCCCCACCCCATGGCTTGCACTTGGGACAAAGGGCTCCGGGATGACCTCATTCTCTTCCTGCAAGGACCCAGGTGGAGTCAGCTGGGCTCTCCGGGGCTTCCCTGGGCCACAACTACCTGAGCTCCCTCTACCCCTAGTGCCCCCTCCAATGTCAAAGTCAGGCCCTGGGCTCCTCCACAGAGGGCTCTATCTGAGCATCCAGGTTGGATGTGAAATGCATGTGGGGCACTTGTTACTCACACGGATGCCAGGATAAATGCTAAAGCACAGACACTGAACCATGTTCCCGTCTAATTAACGTGGTTGGGGAGTTTAGATCTTCCTGTTTTGAATTTTCTCAGAACAGGGAGCACCTGCCGAGAAGACAGGCATGACTCAGTGGGAAGGGACTGCTAACTGAGTGCCACAGGGGAAGGGGCTCTCAGGAGCTCCCTTGGCCTGACCCAGCCCATCACTGAACTGTGGGAGCTGGGCCGTCTCAACTGGTCTGGGAGGGAAAGCATGTTCCTGTCTTAGAGCACTTCTGTCTCTGTGCTCTTATCTCCACCGCTGGCCTGCAACTGTCTCTCCTTCTCCCCCTGTCTTGCTGTGGCTGCAGTGCTGGGCTGGCTGACCTCAGCCAAGCTGCTGACCCCTGGCCTGACACGCTGAGCTCCTCAGTGCATGGGAATGACATGGTGCAGGACCTGAGCCCCTCAGCGGCCCCCAGTGTTTGCCAGGTCCTGTGTGTGTGTGTGTGTGTGTGTTTGTCTGTCTCAGGCCCACAGAGGAAGCTCAGCAGATCCTTGTTGAGTTGCATAGAATTCCCTTTGTTGGAGATTTACGTGGTGGTTGGACCAGCTAAATTAAGGTGGGGGTCATTTTCCCCAATAGGATCCCCTTCCACAGGTAGGTGGAAATGTGGGGGAATCCCTCCTTGGTATGCTCCTGAAGCCCCCGGCTGCCTCCCCGAAATTGTCCCTGGCATATCCAGAGAGACAGCTCTCTACACCATGATGTCCTTGTGCAGTGGGGGATGAGCCTCTCTTGGCTCCTTTCTCCCGTGAAAAGAGAGATCACACCCTCAAGGCAGGAGATTGAGGAGTCCCTTTGTCCCTCTTCTCGGTCACACCGAACCACACTTCTCCCCAGCGCATACCTGTGTCACCTCTGGGCCTTAGCTCTGGCTCCTCTCCCACCTGAGGTGTCCTCCCCGCTTGCAGGGGCAGGGTGGGGGAGTATCCTCTACCAGCTCCCACCACCTCTGCAGCCCTCCCCAGCTTCCCAGCACTCCCCGATTCTCCTTCCAATGAGTTCTTCCGCGTCCAAGTGTCTAAAACATAACCATGAGGGCTTGGCTGAACAGAGTTTTCTGCTGTTCTCATCTGCAGAAACTCTGTCTTCCTACCAGAGCACAGCTCATGGGGCTGGGCCTGTCCTGTCCATCCTTGAACAAGTCCCGGAATGGGGGCTTCACAAGAGCAGCTGAGCTGCTGAGAATCAGAAAGGAGGGCATGCCAGCTCCACTTTGATTGGGCTCGGGCACTCAGGACCTGCCAGGTGAGGTGAATTAATCCCGCCTCTCTCTCCTGGCTCCTTCCTAACTCCTTCCTAATTCACTTAAAGAACAACAACAACAAAAAGAAACAGCACACCAACCAAGAAATTCCAACCTCAGCATCCAAGACAGGCTATTTTGAAAAGACCAATAGCCAGGAGTCCCATATTACAGGATCAATGTTTGGAAAATGTGATTTTCTTTGCAAAAGCAGAAAAACAATCTCACACAGTCCTGGCAGGCCATGGTCCAGCTCTCAGCGGAGGGTGTCTTTCCCTCATGATCTCTGCCACTTAAGCCACTCTTCTGGCTTGGCATTGAGCTTCACCCAACAGCAATAAGATAGGTTCAATCATAGGCAGTTAGCAATATTTAACCTGAGGGCTGCAGCAAAGGAGTAGTTAGCAAATGTGATGGTTATGCTGGCCTTGATGAGTTAATCCCTCAAACTCTCTGAGCCCTGGCAGAGGTAGCCATCACACTGTAGGAGGGACAGAGGCTCTAGCCGGTCAGCTGGCCCCAATCCTGGGGAGGGATGGAGATGCTCACCCTTCATTCATTGCTGACCTTGAGAATGCCCAAGGTGGGCGAGAGGCAATTAGCAAATGGGGAGGGTGACCTCTGGGGGGTGAGACAGAGCCTGGCATTCAGCTTGATTTCCTCTCTTCGCAGAGACTTACCCACATCCCACAGAGCCCACCAAAAAAGAAGACTGAACTACCCAATGTGCTGACGTGTACATCAGACTCAAACCCTGTGACTGGGATGGGCGGTACTATCATCCGTGGCGGGAGGGAAAGATGATTCATTCACTCACTCATTCCACAACTATTTACTGAGGGCCCACCATTTGTCAGATGATAAAAGACATAAAGGAGACCCTAGGTGAACAAACTTGCAAGGCTAGGTGATAAATGTGCAGGAGCATACCAGCCAAGCCAAGGTTTGTGCGGGGCTCATGCTAACAGCAAACACTGATGATTGGTTATCTGCTGGGCATGGGTCTAAGTGCTTCAAGGTATTGAATCATTTAATACAATAAGTCTACGCACTAGTACAATAATCACCCCCATTTTACAGAGAAGGAAACAGAGGCACTCGAAGACAAAAGACTTGCCCAGAGCCTGTGGCCCAGTCCCTGGTAGAGTTGGGCTGCCAGATGCGGCAGGCCTCCTGCAGAGTCTGTGACCTTAACCCTGGGCTCTGCAACCTCCTGGAGGAGGATGCTGGGCTCTGCTCAGGGCACGGGCAAATCAGTGCAGGGCTCCCTCCCACTTCCTTCCTTCCTTTCTTTTTCTGTCTCATGGCTAGAATCCCATATTCTCTCTTGCCCGTCTATTTAATTCCCGTTCTTGACTACTCCAGGATACACCATTTTTTCCACCCCTAAATAGGGTAACGTCTGTCACCTGCCACCCGGTGCCTCTGGAAAAGCCATTTAACCCCCATGGCCTGGTTGTTTCCATCAGCAGGACCCCTGGGAGAGGGCTACAATCTCCGAGGGAGGGGGTCTGGCTCTGGCAGTGGCCTCTGCCTTGTTCTGGAAGCCCTGGGTATTTTGGGTAGTTTGGGTAGTTTACGAAGTCCCAACTCAACCCTTGGGCCTCAGGTTCCTTAGAGGGGAAGGGAGCTGGTAACACTCACCTGCTGGGGTCGTGGGCCTATCACTAGTGGGGGAGGGATTACTATAGCCACCGTCTTGGGAGCAGCAGTGGTGATGTGGTGCTAAAGGTGCCCTACAGTGTGAAAAAGAGCCTTGGTATTTAAACTGTCTGGTGTTGTCCTCTTCCCTTGTGTGGGACCTGCGCACTTTACTTGATTGTAACCTCCCCACCCCAGTACATACTCACCAGGACAGGGAGCTTATCCGGTTCCTGGTCTCGAGTAGGCCAGCGCACCCGGGGCTCGGAGCGCCTGACGGTGTGCATTGAGAGCCTAGGATGTGAGTGTGTTTTGTTTACCTCCTGTACCTGATATGCTAATGACAGGAGGCAGTGATGAGCTGGTGGGGACCTGAGTGACAAAGAGCTGGCTTCATGCTTCCCCAAAGAGGCACCTTAGTGTCAATTGTTTCTTTTGTGAGAGGAATTGTTAAGGCCTGGGAATGTGGGCTTCTAGGGCTAGGAAGAGGAAAGGGGGGATCTCAGGCGAGAGCCGTGCAGGTCCTCGGCAGCGTGGCGATCGGACAGCCTGGGATGGGCAGCCCCGGCAGGGTGGGTATGGAATCCTGTGCCCTCCTGGGGAGGGAATGGGTGTGAATCGAACACATCTGTGTTACTCACTGACTTCTCGAGAGGCCCCATGAGCTCCAAAGTGGCGGCGCCGGCCCCATCTGCTGTGGACCCTTGTTGCCCTGCTCCTGGCACAGGGCCCGTCATGGTCACAGGAAGCACAGGGCGAGGGGTGGACACTGGTTTGGCATTAGAATGCCTACTGAAGGCAATCTCTTGATGTGTAAAACAGGCTCCAGCAAGTCACCAGATCTCTCTGGACCTCGGTTTCCTTTTCTGTGAAATGGGTTTGATATCCTTGCCCATGAGTCTGTGTCCCCAATATCCAGCAGAGTCCTGGCACAAAGTGGGTCCTAGCGTACATTCATCAGTGAATGGATGGGTGGAACAGGAGAGAAGGAGGAAGTGTACTCTGTTCTTTAACAGAGAAGGAAAGGTCCGTGGGGGAACTGGACCTCATGTCCCTGCCCAGCCTCCTGTGCTGAGGGAGGAGAGCAAGTGTCCGAGAGGACTGAGGGCCCAGGGCAACCCTGAGGAGGAGAGCAAGCAGACACTGGGTGGTCAGCATGGAAAGCCCTAGATGCAATGTGTAGGAAGCAGAGTAAATCAGCAGATGGAGGTGCATCTCTAAGGATTTGCACCAAATGGAGGTAACGGGTACAGATTAGTGTGAGCATGAGGGGGCTGAGTCCGTCTGGGATCCCCGCCCCTGCCTGGGAGGATGATGAGCAGTGGCCAGGGCTAAGGGGAGGAGGAGACACAGGTTGAAATGCTCATGTGTCCTAGATGTGTGTATGGTTCTATTCTCTGTTCTCACTGCCCTCAAGAGGGTCTGAGGGCTGGAAGGAGTGGGGGATCCAGGGGACTTCATGAGCTGTGCCAGGTCGAGCTGACCTGAGGTCTGACATTATCACTTCCATGATGGGTCTGACTCCCACAGCTGGTCAAGGCTCGATCTTTGTATCCCCGGGTTTTATCCTTTCTCTCAGCTTCCTAGAAATTTCCATTAGACCTCTGCTTTGTCTGGGCTGAGCTGACTGAGCCCCATGGCCAAGAAGGCCAGCTGGGGGAGCGGAGGCCTAGAAGGGGAGAGCCGGGCAGTGGGGTTAATAAAAGATATGGCTGCTGGCCATCTTCCCTGGCATTTCTACTCCCAGGCAGCTGTGGCCCTCATCTGCGGCTCGGTACAGAGGCTCCTCCCTGGCTTGACACACCCTGTGAATTGCCGGGCACCAGCAATGTGGGCTGTGGCCGAGAGGCAGAGCTAGCTGAGACTGGGGGTTCTGGGACTGGAGTGAAGGAGGTAGGAGTGGCAGCAATGCAGACGGTGGGAGACCCGTGGGTGCAAAGGCCCCCACTACACAGAAGTGGGAAAAGATACTGGGCTGGAAGTTGCCACTTGGATCAGAGGCCAGGACAGCACCCTTCTGGCAAGCCCCTGGCCTTCTGGGGCCCTCGGCTTCCTTGTCTGTAAAATCCTGACCTGAGCAGAAGATTGGCTCTGACATAATTCTGGGGAATGAAAATGGGAAGGAAGATTCAGAGTTCTGGATTTTAATCCTAATTCTACTTGTTTTTGAAGGCCTCGGTGGGACAAGGTGGGATAATCCGCCCCCCCCCCACCTGCCACCACAGCCCATGGCAGACCTCTGAGGCCTATTGCCCTCAATTCTTTCACTAGATGTCCAGGGGCACCTGCTCCTTCCCAATCCTGGCCTGGGGAGGGAGGAAAGGATTGGAGAGGAAGACAGGCGGCCAGACCTCAGGGGCATCCAGCCTGGGGAAGGACTGGGGACAGAGAGACATGAAAGAAGCCTCACCAAGTGGTATGTGCCCCAGCGACCACCACGCTTCTGACCCCAGAGGCCTGGGGAAGCCTGGGACAGAATGAGTGATGAGGGGGGCCCTTAAGGAGGCAGGGAGTGCCCCCAGGAGCCTTGACAGAGGTGGAGAGGAAGAAGCGGGGCTTATTCCCAGCGGTTGGAGTGAGCGGGCTACGGTGGGGACCCAAGTAGGGCAGCAGGCATTTACAATCAGATGGTGTGCTCCTTAGAAATGCACCCCAGTGTCATCTAGCAAGCGGTTACCCCCCCTCCACCCCCCCCTTTCTCGTCTCCTGTGGAGCGTCTGTTCAGGCAGGCTGGATTGGGAGGGGAGGTGCAGGGCTCAGTGGGCAGCAGTAGCCGCCTGGTTTCACAATGGCCCAGGCTACCTCTGCCTCCCATGACCAGTCCCTCCGTGAACCTCGTGCAACCTCACTGCCTGTTTCGTCTGCGGGTCTATACATAGCGATCTCGATGCACACTCTGGAATTGGATTTGATGTAGCCCTCTGGACTCGAGCTAACTTTTGGGGAGTAGTTTTCTTGGGAGCCTGCCAGTCCAATTCCTCCCCCATGAACACTAATTACTGCACAGACCTTCTCCATGAAATCAGCGCTGAAGCCATTCCCATCCAGGCGGCTCTCCAAGACGAAATTTTTCTACTGGGAACCGACAGCCGCAAATAAACCTACCATCTACTTAGCAACAGAGACCAAGAGCAGGCGGGAGGCGGGGAGGGAGGGGGGACGCGGGGAGAGTGGGAGGGAGGGAGGCGGAGGAGAAGAGGGCTCGCTTCTTTTCTTCCTTCTGTTCTTTATTTTACAGAAAGGGTGTAATCAGCACTCTCTGGAAAGGTGGTACAGGGTGTCTCATAAGACAATGCAGGGGCCCAGGAGGAGGGGCCGGGCCACCTACTAGGCCAGTACCTGTTCTTGGCTGCTTGAGCTTGGCCAGAGCCCCCACTGCACCGCTCGACACCACTGGGCGCCTCTGGCAGCCCCCTGGCCTCTCCAGGTTTTATTCCGTGTTTCCCCACCCTAGCCTCCCCAACCACCCTGCAGACCCGGCCCATGCCTGGGCACTCTGTCTCGTCTTACTGAGGATGGCCTCCTTCCACCTCTCTGCCTGGCCAGCTCCCACTCATCTGCCACGGCCCAGGCAACAGCCCACTTCTGCCAAGCAGTACCCCCTGACTCCTCCAAAACCTCCATTCTGAACTCCAAAGGCCTGTGCCAGGCACCCAGCAATGGGGTCTGCTCTGGCTCCTGCCCCCTCGGAGCCTGCATATCAGCGACTAAGGAAGGGGTGAGCATTGGGCTGAACAGGAGCTTCATAGCACCAGGTCCTGTCTGGTGCGTCACGGTGTGCCTGTGAGGTAGAGGCCCTCTCCTCCACTTCCCCAGGACAAGCCTGAGGCTCAGATTGCTCAGGCAGGACGCTCATGGCCATTCACGACCTCGGAAGAGGCAGGGCAGGGATTGAAATCCGTGGGTCTGTTTCCCAAGGTCAGACCCTGTGCTCTCTCCCTTCTGACTCCCCTGGGATAGTTCTGGGAGTTGTGCGTGCTTCTGCCCACCCTGTGCCCCAAAGGTCAGCCCAGGGCCGAGCACTCAGCTCCTATTTCAGGAGTGTTGGAAGCCAAAAGACAGAAGAATTTCCCCTGGAGGTTTCTCAAGGCCCAGGGCAGGCCCAGTGAGCTCTGATGGCCTCGGGCCACTTGGCAGGTGCGGGCACTCCGGCCAACAGAGCCAGAGAGCCCCTCGGAGCCTGCTGGGGATCATGACACTCTGTACCAACCTTGCCCAGTTGGTAGAAGAGCTGTGCCCTCCCTTGGCAGAGCCCCTCTGCGTTGTGCCTAGCTGTGTGTCCAGGGACACTGGAGCCAGGACCCCTGCCAACAAGTCACCTCTCCCAGATCCCATCACTTCTGTCCAGGGCCACTCCTGCCACCAAGGCTTGGTGAGTCCTTCCCCCTCTCTGGGCCTTGGCGTCCCCATCCATCAAATGGCTGTGATGATTCCCCAGCGCTTCCCTGGCTGGTGTGTGTGTGTGGGGGGGTGCGGGCAGTGGGAAGGCCTGAGTGCTGCTTTGATGTCAGTTGTGTCCCCCAAGGCCCCTGTCCCCTGGGCCCGGCCTCATGCCCATTTGGGACTCTCCTGTGCCTGCCCGCCGCCATCCAGGGTGGATGAGTGAGGACAGAGCCCAGTTTTCCTCTCCAGTGCAAAGCATCAGGACTCAGAGAGAACCCCAGTGGGTCTAGGAGAGTGGCTTCTCAGGGCAAGGAGAGGAGAGGATCCCTGGAAGACCTCTTAAAAGAGACATCAAGAAAATGGGTTATGCCCAGGGACAAGCCACCTTTGTTTTTGGGGCACCTGCAGCCTTAGTTGTAAGGAGAGGAGGGGAGCTGGGGGAGCTGATCTGTGCAGCCTCTCCCATCTCAAGGCCATGTAGGGCAGTGGTTCGGAACGGGGCTTGCACATTGCGTGGCTCTCTCACCTTTGAACTGTGGGGTTTGGGGCAGGTTTCTTAGCCCCTTTCTCCCTCAGTTTCCTCCCCTGTACAATAGGAGATGACCAGCACTCACCTCACTGGGATGCTGAGGGTTAAATGAGACCATATAGCCAAGTGTTAGAACAGACCTGGTATGTGTAGCTGTACCCGGGGTCAGGGAGAGCTGGGAGTCACAGGTGTGTACCAGCCACCAGGGCCTGAGGAAGCGCTTTCTGTGGATCAGGGATGTCGTGGAGCCCTTGCTGACATTTTCTCACTTGATGCAGTGGCTCTGTTTTTGTTTTTGGTGTGTTTACGAAACCTGGCGAGCCCCAAGAGGCGAGGCCAGAGTGTTGCCTGGACCGGCAGATATCATTCAGTGTCTACAGAGTACATCCCAGCTCCAGCCGCTGGCTGGCATGAGACACGTCCTCCAGAGGACGAGCCTGGGCCAAGTGGAGCTGGTCACCGTGGGCCTGGGGCCCACAGGAGCATGCATCTCTGGGCAGCTGAGGCCACCCAGGCTGAGGCTGGTGAGGCGGGGCCTTGGGGGTCCCCGGTCAGGGCGAGGAGGGAGCACCTGCTTCAGCGGAGCGCCAGACCCGTCTCCAGCTTCCGTGGGAGTGGCTTCAGCGGGCTCCAACCCTTGGGCCTGGTGCCGGGGCCAGGCGACCCTCTGCATCAGGAGAGCAGTCTGGGCTCTGTACACCCTTCCTCTCGGCGGCTCTTAGACTTGCTAGTTTTGCTTCCCCGCTTAGGTTCCTGGTTAATTTTCCTTAGAAAAACTGTACCCTCCTTTCAGCAGAGCTCAGCTAAAAAGGACACACTTGTCATGGGGGATGCCCTGTGGGGAATATGGCAGTGGGTACACCTGCTCTGTGTTCTGGAGCTCAGGCACCATGGGCTTTTGGGGACTAAGTGGGGATGACTATGGGAGCCAGGCCCTTCCTGACTAACGTAAGCACCCTCCTCCCAGGGAAGCACCCCCGAGAAGCATCCGTGGGAACAAAGAGGGCCCTCGTAGCAGGCAGAGAGCAGGGCAGTTAGAGATGCAGGCTTTGGCATTAGAGAGACCTGGGCTCCTATCTGGGCTCTACCACTTCCTGGCTGTGTGATCTCAGGTAAGTTCCTGAACCTCTCTGAGCCCCACTTTCCACACTGTACAAGAGAATTGATGCAGGCCTGTGGTGACCTGTGGAACTCCCAGGGTGGTGCCAGGCCCCACACATGTCCCTTCTGTGAGATTCTTAAACAAAGGTGTCCTGTGGATCATGCAGCCTCCCTGAGCTGCCCTGGACCCTCTCCTCTCCATGGGATGGCAGGGTAGTGGCCTTGGCCCCATCAGCAGGTGTTCCCTCCCAGGCTGTGGGCAGGCTATGCCTTCCAAAGCCTCAGCCCCTCTGTGTCTGCCCCTCCCCTCCCCACCCCCTTCTCCACCCTTCCCTGTCCTTTCGACATTTTTTTTTTTTTTTTAAGATTTTATTTGTCAGAGAGAGAGAGAGAGCACAAGCAGGGGGAGCGGAAGGCAGAAGGAGAGGGAGAAACAGGCTCCCCGTTGAGCAAGGAGCCCGACGTGGGACTCGATCCCAGGACTCCAGGATCATGACCTGAGCCGAAGGCAGTCGCTTAACCAACTGAGCCACCCAGGCGCCCCTCCTTTCGACATTCTCTGTTCCTTCTCTTGGGTGGTGGATGAGCAGAAAAACAAATCAAAGTTGCCTGTGTGTCCTGGAGCCCGCGATGCTCCCACGAAACAATCCCTTGCTTCCCATTACCCACCCCAATAACTCTTGTATATGGAGTGTGAAATAATTAGCAGCAGCAAAAATAATTTAGGAAACAAGCAGAAACTAGTTGTATAAGCTTGTTTGGGGAAAACACAACCGACCAAAAAACCCACTGTGTAGGGAGGTTTGGACAAACAGACCAGCTCCCTGGAGGTCAAGGCCACACCTGGATCACCTGGCAGGGTCCCTTGAAGGGCCCTCGCTCAGGACCAGCTTCCTCCACCCCAGCCTCCAGGAGGGAACCACTGGTGCCAGAGCCATGCCCCGCCCCCATGGGCCCAGGGGCGACTTCCCAAAACACATCTACACTCTCATGTCAGGCCATCCTGGGGAGGCAGGTGGGCAGGGGGGGATGTGGGGAGGGAGGTCCAGACACCTGGAATAGTATGAGGCCCCAAAATGGGCCTGGTGACCTCCCTGAACTTGAACTGGGTCTGGGTAACAGGCCCTGTACCCTGCAGGCCTGGAAGGTTCTTCCGTCGCTCGCTGCTTACCTTTGCCACTCAGACTCCCTCGCACCAACAGACACCCAATACCCATCAGAAAGCAACAGCACGTTGAGGATATGGAGCTTCCCTGGGGGGATGGGGAAAACATCCGGTGCCTCATGCTTTATGGCCCTTCTGACTTTTACAAGTTTGCCACCTCCTTGAGCACTTTTCCAACTCCTAATCTCTCTCTTATCCTCCACCCCACTGCTCCTCACTTCCTGGGAGGTAGAGGGTCAGGTGCCCTTGTTTCCATGGAACAGATGCAAAGGAATGAGGAAAGCTCCACATTCCTGAATGGAAGGTTTCAAAATAAGGGAATGAGGGACCAGAGAGATGCAATAAGGTCACAGTCACCAGGAAGGGCTCAGGGTTTGATCTGGGGCTTATGTTTCTCCCCATCCTTACCCTGCTGGACAACTGGCCTGGCTGCTCAAGGCACCTAGGTGGATCCCAGTCTAGCATGACTCCTGTGCTCCCTGGGATCCTGCCCAAGGCCCTTGAGGCCCTTGACTCTCATCTGAATGAGAGCTGGGCTGGTGGGGAGGCCTCCTCTTTCCTGCCCCCTCCCCTTAGATGAGGGGCATTTGCATTTGCTTAGAACTGCACTGTAAGGTTATTCTTAAGGACAGAAGTCTCACCTCTCTCCCTGGGAGCTCCTGTCTGCTATCTCCTGACGTAGCTTCCCTTGTCTGGGCCATTACTATAATCTCCTAATTTGTCCCTTGACCTCCAGTGTCTCAGTCTCAGGCTAGCTTCTGATCTGTCACTCCCTTGCTTTGAAACCCTCTGTGACTTCCTATTTCCTCCAAAATCAGCACACACTTCTCAGCCTTGCCTCCTTTGTGACATTGGTCTCTGTCATCCCCCTCAGTCAGGTCTCCGTGTTCCAGGAATTAACTTTAAATGATGGCTCCTCGGGGAGAAGTCAACTCATTGAGAGCAGACCGGGGTTCATACCTGGTTGTCCCTCCCCCTCACTGTTTTCACCCAGACTCACAGTGGCTCCCATGTGGCCCTTAAGCCACGGTGGCCTGATGTCCATCTCCCAGACACCACTCCCTGCTGAGCATCGTGGCCTGGAGGGGGCTCATGGCCTCTTACATTCAACCTGAGCGAAGGGGCACCCATTATTTTGTCCACACCTACCCAGTGTCCTGGATTCCCCCAAACAGGTGATTGGCACTCTCAAGGCAGAAACTTGGGAGTTCTACATTCTCCTCCTTCACCTCACCCACCCCACAGACATCTCCCAAGTAGGTTTCTCCTCTCCACCCTGCCCCCCGCCCGGGACAACTTCATCATCACTTTCCTTCCTGCGGCTCCCAAGAGCAGGTACCACCTCCCCAGAGTTCCTGGGCAGGCCTCCTCTGGGCTTCTCCCTCTCCTACTTCGGGTCCCTGATCGGGCTGAAATCTGGTCCCCAGCTGCCTTGGCAGATGAGACAGGGCGGGCTCGATTGGGGGACCTCAAAGGCCCGACTAAAACATCAGAGACAGTGGAGCTGACGGAGATTCTGGTTGGAGGCACGGGGAGGGAGCAGTGAGCGTGCCCCATCAGTCTGGAATCAGCACATGGCAGGAGCCAGGGGAAGCATTTGGAGGCAGGAGGGCGACTCCCTACAGGCAGGCCCCTCTGGGCCCATTTGCTGCGCTAATTGCCTGACAGAATTACAGGGCAGGTGTCCAGGTCTGGGGCTGTGGTCTCACCGTGCACTCAGCAGCTGAGGTCTTTTGAGGGCTGGGGGTTGGGTGGAGTGCTAGGGAGGTAAGTGCGGAGTGGGGCCCTCCCGCCTCCTGCTGGGCTGATGGATGGCACCAAGTATGCATAGGTAGGGCACGTCTGTACTCCAGGCTGACAAATGCCACAGGTGCAGCCGCAGGGGACACAAGCCAACTGCTCCCATCACATCTGTGCATGTGCTGTTCAAGGTCATGCTGGGAGCTCAAGTGTCTGGCAGTCTGGGGGCTTGGAGCCCCTCACTGCCTTTGGCGGATCCTCTTAGTTAGCCATCTCTTCCTGGCTGGGGAAGCAGAAGTGGGTGGCGGGGACGGTCCTCTCCCTCGGAGACTAGCCATGTCACTCGGCGTACTCGGGCACAAACCTTGAGATTCGTCTCCAGGCTTGGCAAGAGAACAGCCGTCTCTGCAGCCTGCAGCTCACCTGCTCTTAGAATCACCTCCCCTGCTGCCTCAACCCGTTCTTCTGCCTCCGGAGCCTTCTGCTCGTGCTGCTCCTGCCCTGCTGTGGTCTTCTCACCCCAGAGCCCCATCCTGACATTTCCGACGTAACACCAGTCTCCCTCCCACTGGCATGGCTTAGGGTTCAGCCCCTCAATGGACTTCAGCTTGTTTTTCCCCAACTCACTTATACAAAAATGAATGTAATGGAAGAAGGTCATCAATTTGATGTCCTCCCCTCCAATTAAAAAAATATTAGCACCCGCAACTGCCTGTCTATAATGGAATCTAGAGGATTCTGGCCTCACGTGAAATTAAATACTTGGACATTTCGAGTTCCACAACTAGTACCGTGAAGCTGGGATATCCAGGCACTGGGTGCCCTGGTCATGTGGGAGAGCCACGTGTGGTGTGGTGGGAAAATCCAGGAAATGGCATCTGAGTTTCTGGCACCTCTAAGTTGGTTGGCCCAAGACCTAATCTATCTGCACCTCAGCTTTGTCATCTATAAAATGGGGATAGAATGTATCAGACGGGTAGCTCCTAGAATCAGAGAGGGGATGATACAGAGTATACACTCAGTTAAGTGTAGAGTTAATTTAAATCAAGTTGGAGACTTTGAAACAGACAAGTCAGCTTGGAACTTTACAAAAAATTAAGAAGACATCAGTCATATTTTCCAGCAATTACACACAGCTCTCTACCCAAAAGAATGGAGAACACATCTTCTATCTATCTTCACATAGATACTTGTACAAATATATTCACAGCCACACTATTCACGATAGCCCCAAAGTAGAAACGATCCAAATTTACATCAACTGATACATAAACAAAATGTGATCTAGCCATACAATAGAATATTATTCAGCTATAAAAAGGAAGGAAATTCTGACCCATGCCACAATATGTATGAATCTTGAAAACATGCTTAGGGCAAGAGGTCAGGCACAAAAGGTCACATATTGTATGATTCTATTCATATGAATCATCCAGAATATGTAATCCATAATCCATCAAAACAGAAGGGAGACTAGTGATGGCCAAGGACTGGGAGGAGATAGGAATGGATTCATTAATATGCTCTGTTTAATGCATATGGGGTTTCCTTTTGGGCTGATACACACATCTTGGAACTTGATAGAGGTGGTTGTTCTACAACACAGTGATGGTACTAAATGCCACTGAATTCCCCTTTTTACAATGGTCAATGGTTAATTCGAAAAAGAAGAGGAAAGGGAAGAAAGCATCAGGAGGAAATTAACACATTAAAGCACACAGCTTTGCCCTCTGTCCCCCACCCTGAGCCAAATATTCTAGCCTGGCTTTTCAGGGTACCCCAGGCCCTCTTTGCCCCAACCCAACAGAACATTACTCAGGCTCAGTGGTGGAGCTACTGCAGAAGCACAGGTCTTCTTCCCCCGAGCTGGCCTGTGTCTGCGTATAGAGATGGCATCTGGACACTCTGGGTGCCTCGGCTCTGGGGCTCTCATCCTCCTCCAGGCTTCCTTGGTGACCCCAGCAGGCCTCCCTCAGGCCTAGAGCAAGCTCAGGACAGGAGGCCCAGACTCCCTCCACCACACCTGCTCTCCTCCAACTCGGCCTGTGACATTCTTGGCCTCACAGACCCATCTGACACATCTCCCTACCCAGACTGCTGTCTCTGACTGCCCCGGTGTGAGTCTGTCTCCCCAAACTGCAAACACCCAGAGGGCAGGAGCCCGGGTCTGTTCATCTCCACAGGCACAGAACACTCATCACCATCTCTGGCTGGTAAAAAAGGAGAGTGGGTCGTGAGAGAAGTTGCTGGATTCTTGTTTCCCTTGTGGCTCTCTGCCTTTTTTCTTTCTTTCTTTTTTTAACCTGGAGGGAATACAACTTCAGCATCTCCACCCGCTTTATAAATACTTTGACAAATGGTTTCTCTCCTGCCATGCTTACCCCAAGCAGGGGCATCTGTCATTTTGGGAAACAACTGTTTACAGCCCTTCTGACCTTTCATGCAGAGTCAGCGGCTGGGGGTGGGGGTGGGGAGCGGAGGAGGGGGCAGCCAGGCCGACTGCAGTTCATCAGGCCCAGAATTTAAAAACAGGAAGGAAGAAAGAAAGAAGGAAAGGCAGAAAAACCCTACACAACTCTTGAGTAATTGCTGTCTCCTTGGCAACGAAGCAGCAGTCTGTGGACCTGTGCTCTCCATCCTTCCCTGGACTGGAAGGCAAGAGACAGCCTGGAGGGAAGGCGTTTTCCACCCTCTGGTGGAATCCTGAAGAAGGATCTGTTTTCAAGTCACTCCTCAGCCCCTTTATTGTTTCCCCGTTTCTCTCAGCAACAGTTCATACTTTGCAGACCAGGCACTGGGGAGAGCTGGGCATCTAGGTGGGAAGAGGGCACTGGCCAGAGGACCCACAGTCCAGGACGGTTTCCCTCAAAGCCAGGGCACCCCGTGAAAGCCCCCCCAAGGGAGCTTCCTTTAAAGAGCTTAAACTTCTCCTCCTCCACCTCCTCCCTGCCCTGGTCTTCTTCGGAAACCCCCTTCTCCCTGAAGAAGGACTTGTTGGCCTTTGGGGCCATGGGTGTGTACTGGGGCTGAGGAGGAATAAGAGCTCGGAGGCGTGTGGGGGTCGCAGAGGCTGGGATCTCAATGGCACAGGGATCAAGGCAAAAGCTGAAGAAGTGCCTTCCCCAGAGGTTCGGTAAGAGAGGAGAAAACCTCCCCCTGCCCCACCGCCTACCACCCACCTGCACTGACTGCTCCTGGTCCCCCTGTGGAGATGGCAATGAAACACAGACCCTCCTTTCCATGCCCCGCTATGGATCTCTTCATCCTCCAAGGGTAAGCTCTGGTCTCCCCTCCTCCAAGAAGCCTTCCCTGGCTGCACCCACTGTAAGGGCCCATCCTTCTCTGTCGCCTGCCAGGTTCTCTCTTTCAGGGCTTGTCTGTCATCTGGGAGGTGGGGTGGCCCCCCTAGATAGATGGGAGCTGCCCAAAAGTGGGAGTGAGCCTCGTCCTTATGGACTTCTCTGTGGTCCTAGAAGGGTTCAGCGAGTGCATGTGGGTAGATGGGCAGCAGTGCGGGCTTCCTGCGGTCAGAGCTGTACTTCTTGAAGAGAAAGCCTCTTCGAGTGGACAGGGGCATGGGCTCTTGTTACAGAGTGGGTTGGATTGTCTCCATTTTTATAATCTCTTCGGGCCCTCCTTCACCTGGACCAACCTACTTTCTCCAGTTACATCTATTAGGCTCTGCTAAGCAGCGTTTTGTCCTGTTCCTCAGGCACACCCGCTCATTCCCCACCACCACCCCTGTGCTCATACTGCCCCCAGCCTCCAGAACCAATACTCTGCCCAGGCCTGATGCTTCTCTTGATCCAACCTGGGCTCTCAGGCCAAGTTCAAATGCCCCCTCCTCTACGGAGGAACCTAAGTGTTCATGAACCTTTCCATCCCTTGTCTTGCTACAGCAGTTACAGCCTTAACTACCTCTCCTGCGTGTCCTCTGATTGGTTCATGGGGACCTAAGTTTATCCCTTTCACGTGGATGGGGTGCGTGGGTGCGCATGCACCTTCTGATAGGTATGGAATGGGCATCTCTGAGGCTATGGTCTTGCTGAGCCCAGAAAACAGAAGAGATGCTCAGGGCAGATCCCTGGAAAGATGGTGACATCAGTGTGTCTAGTTTACAGCTCCTCTTGGTACCTCTTTCTGCATTTTCCCTATCTGACCCATCCAAAACAACCACAGCCCTTATGCTCTATGTCCCTGGTGTTCAAGTGATCTGCTCTTTGCTCCTCTTCCCCTCTTCTGAGGCGGTCCCTGATTGAGCACTGAAATGATGTCCCCCTCCCCACTGCCTCAGGAAGAGGGTGTTATAACAGGAACCAAAGCTGCCTGTGAAGATTTTCTGGCCTCCCCTTGGTCAGTGGGTTAGGGCTTCTCCACAGTGTGGCCAATCACTGGCAAACATTTATTGAGCACCTACTGTATGCATAGCACTGTGCTGGGTGTTAGAGAGAGGAGAAGAGAGATTTCTTCCTGGGGCATGGTATTGATCTCAGGGATCTCAGAGTTGGGCTTGAACAGGGAGGAAGATGCAGAAACAGAAAAATCACATGAAGAATCAGGCAGAGGTGAAACTGCCTGGACCAAGCATCTGAAACTGATCTGAAACTGACCCATTGAGTCCTTGGTCCCAAGCCCAAGGAGCCCTTGTGGTAAACAAACAGTTGAAGGAAAGCACAGGGAATTAGAATTTTTAAAAACTTCCAGTGGTAATAAAATCTGGGGTGTAAAATGGGTTAGGAAATTTATTTTTTCAATATATGATTTTTTCCCCCTCTCCTCTGAAAATCCACATATCTATTCTGCTTCAGGTTGGGGCTCCTTTATACGGTTTTATTAAAAAAATCATTTACTGTGGGCTTTTCAGTTCAACTTTAACTGGACCGGGTGGAAATTAAAAAAAGGATATTTTAAAAATAAATTATATAA
Source organism: Mirounga leonina (assembly GCF_011800145.1). Lineage (NCBI taxonomy): Eukaryota > Metazoa > Chordata > Mammalia > Carnivora > Phocidae > Mirounga > Mirounga leonina. The sequence goes on along the minus strand of NW_023270854.1, from coordinate 34,807,242 downwards.
ATTACAGCCCTAATTATAAAGGAACTTTTAAAAATGTATCCAAGCATTAAAAGAAAATCTTTTTTTTAAAAAAAATGCCCCATTTCCCTGTTCCATTGCAGGAGCATAATTTAGATACTTTTAACAAATCCTCGTCCTTTGGAAGAAGCGGGCTCTCCAGGCCCATTTGCCAGTGTCTCTTTCTGCGTGCTATTATTATTTGATAACTTTGGGCTTAAATCTGCATGAGAGCCAATTATCTCTCTTTGTCATCAAGCAGGCTTGCTGTTCGGCAGTGGTTTTTATAGTACAGGAAAAGCCTTACAGAGCCTGGAGGAGGTGGGTTTGCGGTTCAGATTACACTCCGTCTTGCCTCTCCCAGTGACTTCCCTTATTCCTTTTTTTCTATTTTTGTTTTTCATCATTTTCCAATGCAACAAGCTTTCCTCCCCCAGCTATGTGCCTCTCTCTGCACCCCTGCCAGCCTGCTCCCTGTCCTGATCTCCTTCCTTGAGGATTTCATCCTCTTGAGGTCTTTTTCTCTTGACCAAGGTCTTCCCGTGCACAGAAGTGGTAGGAATTGGTATTTCTTGGCCCACCCACCAAAGGGGGCCTAAAGCACAAGTCACGCTCTCTTTCCTTCTGAACTAGTGGAGGTGGCATGGTGAGCACAGCGCTGGAGCGAGGCAGGGACCCCTCATTCTCGGAGCTGACAGTCTGAAGGGAAGCGTAGGGAAAGCTGGAGCCGGATCAGTGCCTCAGCAGTAAACCAAGGATGTTAGAGATGGTGGTGCCGCCCTCCTGCCTGGGGCCTGGAGAGTTCTGGGGCAGTGGGCCTGGCACACTGCTGTTCTTGTTCCTCCACCAAGAGAAGAGAGGACACGATGATCAGAAAGAACAGACAGAGTTTCATAAAGGGGGTGGGAGAACTCAGCCCTACCCTGAAAAGACTGGACCAGAGAAAAGGAAAGACCATCCAGGGCAGGGAACAGCCTGAGCAGAGGCAGGAGCCAGACTGGATGAGAGTACTTCATCCCATGGGAAAGCAGAGATCTGGTCTGCTGTCTCCACCGCTGTGCCCCTGCCACCCAGGCCGGGTCCCCGGAGGCACTTGGTGCACGTCGATGGAATGAATGCATGATGAGCGTATGAAGGGAAAGAATAGAGAGGCTTCGATTAGGAGGGTTTAGGGTATCAGACCTTTTTGGTTCCAGATGGCAAACTGCCTTTTCTGGCAAAAAAATCATTTCCTGACCTGGTACCCTCCTTAGCACAGAGCCCCCAGGCCCTGCCTGCCCGTGGAGCCGGCCTTCCCCTCTGCTCCCTTCCAGACCAGTGGCACCTGCTATTCCCTCTGCCAGAGGGCTCGCCCCACCCACCTGGACCATTCTTCCATCACTTTTAGATGTCCTTTCCTCCTGGAATTCCTTCTTAACCCCAAAGTCCAAGTCAGGCCCCCTGAGGGCCTCAGTCTGCACTAACTCTTGATCTCACGCTGACCCTAACCTGGTTCCTGGCCAGCAAAGGATGCTGGGAGAAGACAGAGCCCTAACCCTGGCCACACACGGACCCTTATGTTCATTTGGGCATTTCACACTAAATACAAATTACTCTCAACAGCAGCTAGAATTAAGTGCACATGGACCAGGCACCGTGGTCAGCATTTTATCTAAGTTATGGCATAATTCTTCAAGCCACGTCTTGGAGTCGGTGAATGACTTGCTCAAGGCTAAAGCCCGGGACAGGGCAGATGGCCGATTTACACCCCAAGCAGGTCTGGCTCCAAAGCCTTAGCCATTTCCATTGCTCTACTGGCCATGAGGGACTTGGGCTCAGACAGGGTGGCTCAGCCCCCAGCTGGTGTGGCGCAGTGGCTGGTTTCAGCCGCCACACTCCTTCACTGAGGGCTCAGCACCTGGGGCACGTCACTGAGATTCTCCTTCCTGGTTCACCTCTTGACCAACCTTCCCTCCCCCAAGAGCTGGGTCAGGACACCAACATGGCCTGTGTTGTCCCATGTGATACTGCAGAGCCCTGAGAGGCCGCGGGGACGGGCTCTGGTATCACACACGCGCGCACACCCCACCCCAGCACGGGAACTGGTGGGGGCGGCTGGGTCTATGGGCCTCGGCCTCCCACTTAGCGCCCCCTCCATAAGCCAGGAAAGCCGTGGGGGTGAGTCCCTAGTTGCGGCGGGAAGGCCTGCATGGTGGCTGAGTGCCCTGCCCCTCCTCCCACCCAGGGAGTGCCTGGAGCTCTGGCCCTCCCAGCTGCCGGGTTGGCATTTGGAACCGGGGTGCCACTGTGCTCCTGCTGAAGGAGCTCCTCTTCCATTTTATTTTTCAAATGAGGCCTTCCTGGAAGGTGATGGGAAACTCCCTGGTTCTTGCAGGAGGTATTTCAGGGGGAGTGATGTTTCCAGAGTGGCTGCTGGGCAGGGGTGAGTGGGCCCTCCCTGGAGGTGCCTGCCAGAGGTGAACTCCACCCGCCTTCTCCACCACTTAACCCAGGGACGGGGCCCTCAGTGCCATTCCTCTTTTGCAGTTTTAGCAAGAAGGTCATGTGCCCTGGGCAAACCAGGACACTTGTTCACCGCCTTGTCTAACACACTTCTCTAACTGTCCCAAGGGTGCAGAGCCTCAGCTTGGCTTGGACACCCCTCTCCCCACCTTCTCTTGCCTCCCTGACTGTGGGGTCTAGGAAATGGCTTGTGGGGGGGGTTGCCTGATAGAGCACACAGTTGGGTGATTGAGACAACCCCCATTCTGGTTGGGGTGTATGCCATGTGGCGACATGCTCTGTGGGACTTCCTAGGCCTAGGAAGGCACCTTCAATCCCAGGTTTGGGTCCATCCCCCTTATACAGGATTCCCTACAGCAGGTCATCTGAGTTCTTCTAGAAGCTAGGGGGTAAGAAGGAAGCAATTTCCTGGGTCAGGGGAGCTGTAACTGGGGAGAGTTTGTAATGGTATAAAAGATAATGCTAGGACTTGGGTGGGGAGGGGGTCTCCCAGCCTCCAAGGTGTGGCCACCATGTCTGACTGGGTGGGAGCTGCCCTCACCAGGCCCTCCACTCTCCCTCACCTGGCCACCCTGGCCTTGATTCGGGAACATGCCGGCCACTCTCGGGAACTCTGTGGCTCCCCAGGAAAGCCCATTTCGTGGCTGCTCCCTGGCCTCCCACTGCTGGCTGGCAGGCAGGCGGGTGGGCGGGCAGGCAGAATATTACCCCTAAGATAAATGAAGAAGACTTTCAGCCCTTATTGGATTATAGTTTTTATTGAACTTTATAAATTCCAATTAGCAGAGCCCTGGGCAATAAGTGACATGCAGCCCGTGGCTCACTTTATGGCGTGATTATGACCCTGTTTATCCTCCCCTGAACAAGAAGTATTAATGGAGGAAACGAAGGAAAGGGGACCCAAGAATACATAAAAACAGATATTGGTGACACAGATAAACAGACAGGGTCAGGGAGAGAAAACGGCAACCTCCGGGCGGACAACGGGGCACAAAGGATCAGAGATTTTGAGAAAGCCACGTGCTCAGAGTCACAGCCTGCTTGGATGCCCTTCTGGCTTTCCTTCTAGCACAGTGAGCCCCCTTGACCCCCAGTGGCTGCTGGGTCCCAGAGAGCACCTCCCACCCCTGTCACCCACAAGCAATCTTGTTCTGGCTGGAGTTTAATTTACAAAGCACAGAGTCCTGGTTTGTGCACTTCTCTGGCCGGGCAGCCCACTGCCTCACGGGGCTCTGACTCTATAGCTGAGCTTGAGGGGCAGCCCAGTGCCTCCTGAATGCTTCAGAGGAGTCCCTTGCCCTTTGAGAATCTGAAGGACATGACAGGCATTCTTCCTAGAGAAACGGCCCCAGTACACACACAAGCATGAATATACCCACTCACGTATGCATACATGCACACACATGCCATTTTCATACAACTTCAGGGGATCATTAGAAATCTGAGAATGGATCGTGGACCACCCCCACTCCCCCACCCACCACACCCACAGGAGACGGAGAGCATCAGATTAAGATCCTTGAGTTTGGAGCACCTGGGTGGCTCAGTTGGTTAAGCGTCTGACTCTTGATTTCCGCTCAGATCATGATCTCAAGATAGTGAGATTGAACGCCTTGTCTGGCTCTGCGCTCAGCATGGAGTCTGCTTGGGATTCTCTCTCTTTCCCTCTCCCTCTGCCTCTTCCCCATGCTCTAAATTAATTAATTAATTAATTAATTAATTAATAATAAAATCTTAAAAAAAAAAAGAATCCTTGAATTTGATGGAACCAAGACCCGTCTCCTGTTACTTCCCCTTGGAGGTGCTAAGAGTCCACAGAGAAGTGGACAGCCTGCAAGCCTGGCCACACTGGGGATGCCCCCTGACCCTACCTGTGTCTCCTCTCTCCCTGAATGCTCAGGTTTGTCTCCACTCACTCCACTTTAAACCTTTACTAGCTAGGCCCCAGAGCAGCGGCTGGTGAGAAGAGAGGTATGGGGTGAGCTGGCGGATTTCTGAGCCAACAGGGTCAGAGATGGCCACGCTCTCCCACATCCTACCCCTCCATGCCTTGCTGCATTTCCTGGGGAAAAGAAGCATGCTCAAGGATGGTGTACCTTCCTCATTGTGTCTGGCTTTGTTTGTACCTGTCTCCCCCTTCTGTGGGTCATCTTTCTCCCAGGCTTCAGCGGAAGATTAAAAAAAAAAAAAAAAAAATTCTTCCTATCAGCATTTTGCCGTTGTATGGAATCACTAACATTGAAGTACCCAAGGAAGCTTTTGTAGTTTGAACAGGATGAAAAATGCTTCAGGTGTTCGTCGTCTGCAGCGGTATGTAAGTAAGATGCCGAGGTCTGCGTGCTGCCCAGAGTGTGTCTATCTGGCTGGGTCCATTAGGGTCCATGGATCCCCCCAGTGGCCTGGGCCTCGCCCGCCTTCTATGCCTCTGTGATTTATGGAGCCCTGACAGGCCTGGTCTTACTTCAGATAAGAAGCGTGGGAGGTATATCAGCTCCAGGGTCATGAACTACCCCGGCCGGGACTTGCTTGCTTCTTCCAGAGGGAGAGTCAGTAAGCCAGGGAACCTGAGCAGGGACTGGGGACTGGACTGAGGGGACAGATTCCTGAGCTGGAAACCTGCGGAGAGACCAGGTGTTCTGTTGAAGCCTGGTGAGGTGGTCGCTGTGGACATTCAGGCACCAAGATATTGCTGCTTCTACACCCTCTAGTAAGATATGAGCTTCCAGAGAGCTTGAGGCCCTTGAGGAGGGAGGGGGAGGCCTGCAGACGAGGGATAGTGTCCCTCATGTTCCCTAGTCTGTGCTTTCTCCCCTCAAGCCCTAGGCACCTGAATTAGCTGAGCCTGACTCCAGAATGGGCTGCCCCCCTTCCCCCTCCCAAGCTCCTGGGAACAGCCCCTTCCTTCTGCCCATACCCTGGGCCCTTGGGCAAGGCCAGCAGTACCAGGCAGGGTCCAGAACCAGAGCTGCAGAAACCACACCTGAGTGCTGGGTATGTTCGGTACCTTTCAGAGGACATGCTTAGTGATGTGCGAGTTACACAAGGCATGACTTTTCATTCTCATTTTATGATGTAGGAATGAAGGCCCAGAGAAGGACTATTTGGGCAGCCACTGTCTTCTCGCTGAGTAATTCAGGGAACAGATTTTGGAGCTGGTCTCTGGTCCAGAAGGGCTTTGAGTTACCTGTTGACCCAACTGGCTGAGGGCTATAGGCTTTGGGTGGTTGTATGGAGAATAAAGTGGATTTTTTTCCCTGCATCGTTGAAGGGTGTGAGGGGCTGGGTGGGTGGGGGGATAACAGGACTTAAGAGCAGAGCTGGGGATGGGGCGCCTGGGTGGCTCAGTTGGTTAAGCAACTGCCTTCGGCTCAGGTCATGATCCCGGAGTCCCGGGATCGAGTCCCACGTCAGGCTCCCTGCTCAGCAGGGAGTCTGCTTCTCCCTCTGACCCTCCTCCCTCTCATGCTCTCTGTCTCTCATTCTCTCTCTTGCAAATAAATAAAATCTTAAAAAAAAAAAAAAGAGCAGAGCTGGGAGTCCAGGGCCATTAGTGTTCTCTGGAAGCCCCTTCTAGCCTGGCTGGCACCTGGGGAACAAAAAAAAACCCCATTTCAAAACCCCTAGCGCTGCTAGTACCACCTCAGGCTGGGGCGGGGGCTTCGGCCTGGGTCCTAAGACATTTCTGGGATTATCCCTTCCCGCACAGAAGGAACAGTCTTAGGATGTCTTGCAGTTGCTGGTGGTTACTCGGTCCCCATCAGACTGCCATGCCCATGGGAGATGTTCAGTCCATGATTTAAGTGAGTAGAGTGTTGATGCCAGAGCCTCAGACGTCAGGACACAGGTGGGCTGAGCAGTGGGGGCTTTGGAGTTCTCCTGGCACCTTTGCAATCATGAGGAAAACCCCTCTGCCCATTGCCAAGGCCCTCCAGGCCCCTTGGCATGGGGATGAGTCCTTTGAAGGACCAGGGGATCGCTGGGATCTTTTGAAACAGATGAAGACACCACCTGCCCAGGCAGCCTCCCATAACTGGGGATGACGGAGAGGATGGGAGTGTGTCAGGGAGCCCTGGGGCACATCACACAGAGTGAGGAGGGAGCCCTCACGAAGCCCGGACTCCAGGCTCACCTCTGCCACCAACTAGCTGAGTGACTGTGGCCCGGCTGATCTCTGAGGTCCACGGCCAAGTGTAAAATCCGCCAAATGCCCTCTCTGATGTTTCAGGCACGAACACAAATGAGCACGTATGGAGAACTGTGGCAAGTAATAATGGCCCCCCAGCCCCCACCCCACGCACACACGCTCTTTTCTCTCTTCAGGCCCCTGTAATAGATCATACAGGATGGATTACATTAATTTTCTATAAACTATATCAACTTGAGTGACATGTCCTTAAGGGTTGGCTGATTGATATCTACAATGCGGTCTTATAATCTAAAATCATATTAATATTAATATTAAAGATTTTCTGTCCTTTACGCGCACCATTAAATCTGGAGTATAAGGTGAAATTGACAACATACATTTTGACAGCTTATCTATAATAAATATGCAAATCTTGATGCCCACATGTCATCACAGATGCACCGCAGCGCTCTGAAGATCAAAGCGTGCCTGTCTCCTGTGTGACATTTTCAGCGGAGGATCAGAGCACACGTCTGGGCGGCAGGAGCAGCGCGGGGTGCGCCTTTGCTGGCGGTGACCCTGGCCTCTCCTGTCCTTCATCCTGCCAAGCAGGCGGGAGAGCCTAAGGAGTACCAGTCCTAGAGAACAGGGGACACCAGCTCACGTACCCTCTGGAACACGGGAAAATCAAGCTTCCCTCTATATTTTTCTGAAGTCACAAAGGGACAGGTTGTCTTCTGCAGCCACCTGGTTAGAGCAGGTTATGATCACTCAGCACTCAGTGAGGTTAAGAGTTAGGACTCCTGAGTTGGCAGCCCGGGTCAAAGCCTATCTCTGCCACTAACCTCTGCTCTTAACCTCCTGCATCAGCATGTTTCCGCATCTATGAGAGGAGAGAAATGGTGCCTCCCTTGTGGGAGAAATGTGAAGACCCAGGGAGTCCCTACAAGCCAGATGCCCAGCATACACTGTGGTACCTCACAAAAGGACAGCTCTTCCATTTCTAAATGGGTCCCACTCCCCCTGATGCCTGCAACTCCTTCCTGTCCCCGTGTCCCTGCCCTTGCCATAATTACAGAGTCTGCCGCTTAGCACAGTGCACATCTTGGCTTCTCTGCTGGCCTGTGCCAGACGTGAGCTCCAGACGGCAGGAAGCACGCATCTCCCTGCGCCCCTCTCCTGACCAGGACCCAGGGAGGGTTGACACAGATGGGGGAGGGACTGAGATTGGGACCATAAGGGGAGATCTATTCATCTGTCCGCTGAGACTCTGCCAGGTCCGACTAGATAGCGTGTGTGTGTGTGTGTGTGTGTGTGTGTGTTGGAGGGGGCAGTGAATCCAGCCTGTAAAAGGCATGATGCTCCTCACTCACATCAGCAGGGAGGTTGAGAGAAGAGCTGAGGGAGGGCACAGAGGAATTTTCAACAAGTGCAGGATTGTTTGTTTGAGAGAGCCCCGGGCCATCACGGAGGCCCATCCTCACTTTACACCTGCTGACAAGGCAGCAGGACCCGTGTGAGGCCCTGGGGCCATATCTCTGATCTCTGGCTTCTTTCAAGCCTCTCTGAGTCCCTCTACAGTGCAACATCCAGTCTCCCTGGTCTCCCCATCAGTTTGATCCGCCACTAGTTTCTAGCACTGCATTTACCCCTTCCCTGTCCCCCTTCCTCCACGAAACCATCCCGATCAGTCCAGCCACCCTGAGCACTTCTGTCTGAACTGTGCTGTGTGAAGACCCACAAGATGATGTTCTTTGTAACACCCCCTTGCATTGTTCTGTAATTGGTTGGCTTGTTCTCTACAACTAGACTGAGAATGTGGGGGTGGGGACTGCTTTGCTTTCTTTTTTCTGTTTCCCTGAGAGTTACCGTGTGGCTGGGTGCAGGTACAGATGTTCTGGGTTTGGATCCTTCAGTACTCTGATCAGAGTGGGAACAGACACAGGGACTCCATGGATCTGGTGAAGCCTTAAGAGGTTCATTTGTTGGGCATCTCCTGAAAGGTCAGAGTTGACCTGGATCCACTCTCACGCTCTTCCAGGTCTCTTTTCAGGCCAGGAGCAGGGCTCAGAGGGACCCTCGATGTTCTTCTGGGATATCAGGAAATCTTTCGTACCCCCCTACCTCCCCTGCAGGGGTCCTCAGTGTCCTGGAGGAAGTTCCACTGTTTACCCCTTATGCCCACCATGTGTTCTCATCCCTGGGTTGCCCCCAGCTCTGAGATCGTGAGACACACAACTGCAGTTCTGACCGAGGGTAAGAAGCTTGGTGACCCAGCCTGGGGAGACAGGCTAGCTGGGGGAGTACCACTAGACGGCAACTGCCCGATGTGGTTCTGGGAATTTCAGGCACTTCATGGGATGCTCATCAACGGACTCCTACCGCTTAGGCTTTGAGTGGTCCTGGGGAGAGGGAGAGATGCTCATGGTCTGCTGAGAGGACGTCCACTTTGAGGGCATTCTTGCTCCCCTGCTCTTTGTCTCCCAAAGTCTCTTGCCACCAACCCCTCCTCGCTCTTCATCCCAGTGGGAAACTTGAGTTTCTACACTGTCTTTAACAGAGAACCGCGGATCAATCATCTACAATTAATCAGTCAACAAGAGGTGAAGAGAGGGGGAGTGGAGGAGAGGAAAGAGTATGTGGCTTTGGGCAACTGACTCAGGCTCGCTGAGCATCCACAACGTCTGTGCTGCACAGATTGCTGTCATTCGGTTGTACATTCATTCCATCTTTCAACAGACTGCTACTGTGAAAGAGCTGCAGGAGCTATGCTGGGTGCCATGCACGGAGGGTAGGAGACAGACCCTGCCCTGCACCCATGGAGCCCGTCTTCTGGGCTGTTGAGGAGGTTCAATGAGCTAATATTTGATTATCACCTGGCACACTGCCTGCATACAGCAATACTCCATAAATGTTAGTTCTTCTCTCTGCCTTGAATGAGTCACATCTGGTTGGAGAGAAAAAGCCACTTAAAGTAGGACCAGAAAATGTTATGGGGGAGGGAGAGGTAAGGAAATGGGTCAGGCTGCAGGGGTGCCTGTGCCAGTGGTGTTGGTGGCTGCCGGGTGACAAGGTGGGTGGGAAGAAGGGAAATGGCCAATTACCGACAGCTTCAAATGCCAGCCACGGGAATAAGGGTTCCAGGGTCTTTTAAAATCCCTTTCTGTCTCCCTCTTCATTCATCCCTTCCCTGCCCTGCCTCTTTGCTTCCTCCTCCCTCCCTGTCCTCCTCCCTCCTCCACCCCACAATTAACCCCAGGCTGCCGAGATTGCTCCCCGTTGACGAATGTCTTTCCCCATCCCCCTCTCTTTTTTTTATTTGTGTTGACTTGACTTGACAAGCCCTAATCCCTGACTCAGCTCCCACTTCTTGTTAAACCAAAGGTAAATTCTCGGCCGGCGGGGCTGCCTGGAGCAGGAGGATCTAGACCGCGGAGCAGCCGCGGGAAATATTGATATTAGCCGACCTCTAGCGCCGGCCGCCCGCGGTGAAAATAGGACGCGGGGCCAATCAATTACCGAACCATTAAGGGCAGGGAGCGGGGAGGAGAAGAAAAAGAGCGGGCTCCTCCACCCTCCTCCCTCGCGCCGGCCGTCGCCTCCCCAGCCCCCCGCCCCGGGGGTGCCGAGCTGCGTCCTGCGCTCCGCTCCCGGTGCGCTCCGGCCGCGGCCGCGCGCGGTCAAGGTCAGTGACCTCAGGCGCGTGACCGGAGCCCCGGCGGGGCGGGGCGGGGCGGGGGCGCTCCAGTCTCCGCGGCGCGGGCCCATCCCGCTGTGGGCTTGCCGCTGTCTTTGTCTGCGCCTCCCTTCCTCTCCCCGGGCCTTCTCGATCTCCAACCCTCCCTTTCTCATCCTGCCCTCCTCCTTGTTCTCTTTGTTACAACCTCTCCTCTTTCCTCGGGCCTCCTGCTCGTCGGACCACCCCTCTGTTGTGTCTCTGCTTCTGCCTCCCTCCTGAGCTGGCCCCTGGGTAGCTCCTGCTTCCCGTCCCCCGCTCAGTGTGCTCTGTGCGCTGTGGGGACTGCCCCCGTCACCACCAACTGCCTAAGGCCGATGGCCCTCCCTCCAGATTTCCCATTAACACGTGTCTTCACCAACAGGAACCAACATCAGGCCCTTCTGATTTGGGGTTCATGACTTCTGGGAATTCTTTCCATTTTTAATTTGCTCCTTCTAACTCAGACAACAGCCCTATGTTAGGAGAGAGGGCCCCCCACATCTAGATGGGGAGCAAGCTGTGCTCATGGCAGACAGAGCCTCTTTGCAGGTGGGTTCCTGAGGTGTGTGGAGGGAAGCGGGGGCAACCTTGCAGTGTTTGTGTGTGTGTGTCCGGGGGGCGGGTTCTGGGTGTCTGTGACCAGCTTTGGGCAGCTGGAGGTGGGGGTGGGGGTAGACAAGTTCTGGACATGAACAAGTTTTTAACATTTCTCCTATGGGGGAGAGAATCTTCTGGTTTCTTGAGTTGACCCTTTCTAGGGGGTGGGGAGGGAGTAGGCTCATTTGTCCTGTGTGGGCTCATTTGGTGACTGGCTGAGTGGTCTATAGTATCTCCTAAAATTTCCGTGGGTTCTTAGATAAGCAAATGGGATTGAGGAAATCTTAAATTTATCAGATATGGTGTTGGAGGGAATAAACAATACTTTTTTACTTTAAAGAAGGAGACTGCATTTTACACAATTTTAAATAATAATAAAAATCCCTTTGGCAAGTTCCCTTGTTCACAGTGCCCCAAGTGTGGCCCCACACCTGCAGTATGGGCAGGTGGGCATCACCTAGAAATCCATTAGAAACGCAAAGTTCTTGGGCCTCACCATCTATTGAATCAGAAACTGGGAAGGGGCTTGGCCCTCTGTATTTAACCAGCCCTCTGGGGTCTCTGACGAGCACTGAGGTTAGAGCACCACTGACCTGGGTTATCCCTGCAGCTCTGGAAGATAGGTGGTGGGGAAATGATTCTATCTTCTTTTTACCTCTGGAGGAACAGTGACAGAGAACCATGGCATGGCCAGACGGCAGCAGGGCCAGGGATAGGACTATTCCTAGTTTTTGCGTGAGGCAGCCTTTAAGGGTGTTAGGGGGTGCATTTTATTTCAACTCACAAGCACCCCTCAAAGGAGGTAAATAGGACACCTAGGGAGGTGACTGAAATTTGCCTGGCTGTGAGCCTGCTTATAACCTGTAGGGTTATAGTGATTTTTGAGCTCCTCTAGCCAGTGTTCAGAGCTTGGGAGGGGGGAGACTTGGGGTAGAGCCCCTTGCATGAAAAGTAGGATGATTCTTTAAGACTGGTTTTTTAGCTGGACCATTGAAAGCGGCTTGTTGTAGAGCAGCATCTTTCATCCCAACAGCTCACCTCAGGGTTTTGCCAGGCACCCTCTAAAATACAGACTCCAAGATCCCCCTCCTGACAAATGGGTTCCAAAGCCGGGATAGAAGGGACTGCTAGGGCCTTGGGAACCTCCTGGGAAAAGCTTTGGTGTCCAGTGGATATCGTTTGAACACCAGCTCTGCCCTTTATGTGCAAGTCATGTAACTTGGCCATCCCGAAAGGGCTTGATTTGTAGGGTATAGTCACCGCCCCAATTCCTTGAGAGCTCGGCAACAAGCCACTCTGCTTCTCTGGGCCTCAGTTTCCCCATCTATACAGTGGAAAGTTAAACTAAAAGGCTCTCCAGCTGTAACAAACCATGGTTAATACTATCAATGTATGTAAGCCCCAAATAGCATAACATCAATTAGGAGGACCCTCAACCCACGGCAATAGCCTTTCCACTATCCCCAACCCCCTTTCAGGAAGATGAGCGCAATTCCCTCATAAATGAGTGCAATTGTTAAGAAGAAAAGGGCAAGCCCTGGGCTTTGTAGAGCACACCAACAGCCCCAAAACGCAGCCTGAGCTCCCTGACACTTTGTCACCATCGCTCCAGCCTGTGACCTCTGGCTACAGGAAGTCTTGCCTGCAGAGGGGGCCCAGTGTGCGGACCCTGCTGGACTCAGGTCACTGGCTGGGGCCCACTGGAGCAGGCGAGGTGCTCCAGCCTCCTCCAAACCCTTTTTTACTCTCTATTACCCAGAAAACGGAATTCATTAGAATCCTCCATTTTCTGAGAAGTTGGGCTAATCAAGGTTTATATGTAGCATCTTTTTTCCCCCCAGAAGAGTAAAGTGAACTGACGTTTCCACCAGTACTTGCTGAAACGGCTGGGGTAGGACCTGATCCTCGGAACTGGAACATCAGACGGTGCTGGGGGCCAAACCGGATGTGCCCCTGAGAATACAAGCCAGTAGTGGAGGAGATGGGGGAGGGGGGATGTCCGCTGGCTTTCCAGACTCTGGGAGGGAGGGGGATAAAATATTTCCTGTTGTCATTTGTCATCTCCAACCTACAATCTCAGTGCATTTTCCTGCTCCTTCCACGGAAGTGCTGCCTCCTCCGAGGAGCTGCCCCGGCCACAGGCTCCTGACATCGCTCTCCCCGACCTTCCACAAGCCTGTGGACCCAACCGCACAACTTTGCACTTGGTTTCAGACTGCCCCATGTTACTCCTTAAATCTTCTCAGGGTGTACTCTACTCCCCAACCGGATTTTAGATTCCTTTAGGCTAAGAGAACTCATGGGTCCCTGCAGAGTTTTAACACGCTGCAGGCACTGGGTAGATACTTAAAATCACAGACAAGGAAGAGCTAATAGCATCCTTACAGATCGGCAAGTCTGACCGTGAGGTTGCAGGTGAGGGAACCGAGGCCCAGGACTGCAGAGTGACTTGGTCAAGGCCTCGTAGCTGGTGTCAGGGCAGGAACTGAAACCCGAGTCTTGGCAAAAATGGTTTTCTGGGTAGACACAATGTTAGTAAGGAGTTCAGGAGAACGGGATTCAAAAATAATTTAATGAGAGCTTCAGTGGATAGAATCTCTTTGGAAGCCAATGTCAGTCAAAATGTAGAATGCTCAAATCTACTGAAATAATTTCCCTTGGAAGAATTTATTCTACAGGTGGAATCGTACATGTTCGTAGTGGTTGTGCACAAAGATGCTGATGGTGTGTGAATTGTAATGAAATAAAGCAAAGCTAGAAAGAACCTAATTATCTATCCGTGGGGACCTGGTTATGATAAATTAGTGCATATCTGGACAACAAAATACTCTGCAGCTACTAAATGGAGTAAGTTGATCCTTAAGCATGCCGATCTGGAAAGATCCGAGATATATTGGAAAGTCAAAAGTCAAGGTGCACAGCAGCGTGGGGAGCATATTCCAATTTCCACAACAGGAAGTGTCTGTGTTTGCATGTATCTGTGTGTACTTGACATATTTCCAGAAGAATACCCGGGAAACCACTCCTTCTGGTGAGTGGGATGGGGTCTCGAATGGAAGGGAGAATCACACTTCATTGTACCCCCTTCTGTACTTTTTACCATGTGCGTGTGTTATTCTTATAATAATAATTTTAAAACCTCAACACTGCAGTCTCCTAGCTCAGCATTTCTCCCCACTGTACCAAGCCACCTCTCTTGCTGTTATTCTTCTGTAAATCGGTAATTTGGAGTCTAATTGACAAAATTTCAAGTAGGTAATAAACAACAAACAAGCCATCTGCTCTTAGCTCATCCCTTTATTTTTTTAACCCCACCATTGCTTTCCCAGGGAACTGAGGCTGTGAAAGGGGTGCAGCACGGGGTTAAGAACCAGACTCTCGGGGCGCCTGAGTGGCTCAGTCGTTAAGCGTCTGCCTTCGGCTCAGTTCATGATCCCAGGGTCCTGGGATCAAGCCCTGCATCAAGGCACTGCTCGGCAGGAAGCCTGCTTCTCCCTCTCCCACTCCCCCTGCTTGTGTTCCCTCTCTCGCTGTGTCTCTGTCAAATAAATAAATAAAATCTTTAAAAAAAAAAGAACCAGACTCTCAAGACTATTTGTTGACCAGGCAAGTCCCTCAAGTGCTCTGTGCCTCAGTGTCCTCATCTGTAAAATGGGGATAGTAACAGTTCCAGCCTCCCAGTATTCGTGGGAGAACGGATGACATAATGCATGGATCTGGTCCTCTGGAAGTGCTTGGATGGACGACCCTGACTTCTTCCTCTCATCCAGTGAGCCTGCTCCTGGCCTGAGAGGCAAGCAGGACACAGAACTCCCCATCTGTCCAGTGCTCCATCCCAGATGACATGGGTCAAGGTGCCCATGAGCCTGCAGTCTTTGACCTTGGGGAGCCCAGTCTTGGCTGGACGAAGTACAGCACGCTCACTGCATGAGAGAGATTTGTGGGGAAGCATATAAACAAGGGAGTGTCCAAACAGTTCAGCACCAGCTCCCACATCAAGGAAACAGGAGAGGAATGGAGACAGGGGAACTGGAAGAGAGAAAAGGCATTCTAGGAGGTGAGACAGCCTGTTGCCTTGCCTTCCTACAGAAGCTTCTGGATTTGCTCTGCAAGCAACTGGTGGATTTCTGGAAAAGCTAGGGCTGACCTTTTGAAGGAAACTGAGGTGTGATGCTGGCTGCAGGACAGGGACCTAGATTCTATTCCTAGGGGATTGGCACCCAGTTACCACACAATAGCCACCCCAGCTTGGCCACAGATTTGACATTCCATGGCCTCAGTGTCTAAACCTGGAAAACAAAGGTGCCTGCGCCTCTTTCCCCGCCACCCACCCCGCCCAGGGGCTGTGATTCAGTCAGTGAGGAGTGGGGTGTGGAGTGAGGTGGAGACCCACAGCCCTGGTCCCCAGGGGCTGCCGTGGTCCATTCTGTGGTTTGCTGTGCCCTACACACACACAGTGGACGACAGTCTCTGCACAGATCCAAGTTCTTTTCGTTACATCGGCGTTGACACATGGCCTCACGGTTGTATTGTCCCTAAAAACAGCACCCCTGGTTCATCTTGCAGAGGACAGTGGGCCAGACTCTTTTCCTGAACTTTGGATGAAGGTGTCATAGTAACTATTTATTAATAATAAGACTAACCCGTGGGCTCTTCAGACATACGATCTCCTAGAATTCTCACTGTAACCCTGTGAGGTTCTTACAATTATTGGGTCTGTTTTATAGGGGAGGAAACTGAGTCAGAGAGAGGTCATGGAACTTGCCTAAGGTCTCTGGTGGGTCATCCAGCTTCCTGGCACCCCTGCCAAGTGCCACTCGAGTTGTCCCAAGTCCCAAATAGGCTTCCCCCTATTGCGTAAGACAGGTCTGTCACCCTGGTGCTTTCCTGATTGTGGGTGATCCTGTGCAAGGTCTCAAGTCTCTGTGGCCTCAGTGGAGATGAAACCACGCCCACCCCCCACCCTCCCCACCCCCGCCTGCCCTGGAAGATGCTCTGAGCACAGAGAAGGGCTTGGCAGGGGTGGGCTATGACCACAGGACCAAATGCTCCTCACCCCCTCCCAACTTCCCATCCCGAGGGGAGGGAGGGTGGGAAGCTGAGATTGGAGGATCCTCCTCAGCATCACATTTGCCTCCTGGGGCACCCCGCTTTGTTTCCCTTCCTCCTTCTGCTGGTGGTGTGGTCACCTTCCAGGGAGATAATGCCTGTGTGCCTCTGTCCTGACAAGCCCTTTCGGCCCTATCTCTAATCTTCTCTGGGTTTAGGATTAATAGACTTTTCCCTCGTTTGGGATCAATAAGTACAGAGAGAGAGAGAGAGAGAAAGGAAGGAAGGAAAAAAGTCAGCAGGATTTTAAAAAAAAAGGACTGATAAGAATCTGGTCCAGGTCATCGAACCCTGATGTTGCCGCTAGTATCTCTCTGCTGGGGGCGGCGCAGGCAGGGGACAGGTGGGCCTCGGGAAGGTGTCTCACCTGCCTGGACCGGGAGCTGGGGTGGGGGCTGCCTGTGGGACAGCAGGGTGAAGTCACAGGCTTGTTGAGGGGGCCCCAGGGACACCTCAGCCTCAGGCCAGAGCAGGTTCCGGCCTGAATCTCTGCCCAGGAAGGCTGAGTCCTGAGCTGCTTGTCCTGCCTGAGCTGCCCATCCCGACAACCTGCCATGTGCTGGAAGCCCCTTCTCTCCAGCAGCTGGTCCCCCACCATGTGGCAGCAGGTCCCCCCAACTGCCTCCTTCCAGGCTCCCAGGATTCCTCGAGGGTGTGGACCGTTGGGCTGAGTTTGCCAACCCGGAGTCCCAGAACCCAAGCTCTTTCTGGGTATTTCACCAAGCCGAGTGGAAACGACACATATCCGCTTGATGAGGCGGGGGTGGGGTGGGCACACATAAAGAGCACCTCGCTGCTTTTAGCAAGAATTCTATCCACTCGGTGTGGCTAACACTGATTGTTGCATGCCGATCTGCAGCTCTGATTAGCCTTTGATTAATAAAAAATGGGGAAGGAAATCAATTATTTATTTAATAACAGCAGTTTGTTTTAAAGGCAAAAGCTTTAAGAAAGCCGAGAACTTGGGGGTGGGAGGGGCCCAGCGGGGGGTCTCCAGAGTGAGGAGGCTTTCCGTCACGGGGTTGGCGCTGTCCTGTGCCCAGGCTGGAGGGCCCGCGCCAGTGGGGCTTTCTGGATGTGGGCTGCCGACCTGAGTGAGGGGAGCCACTACAGCTGGAGTTCTTGAGGTCAGGCCAGCTCGAGGTTGGGAGGGCAGGGCACTGTTTGGTCACTATGGGGAAATGCGTGATCTAGGCCCATCCCCAGCTCCTGTCAGGATCTCTCTGTTGCTTCTGGCCTTAATCTCTTGTGCGCCCACCCCAGGAACTCTCCTCCAGCAGGGGCCTGAGCATGTGGTCCCTAGCCACCAACAGCGGCTCGCATTCCTCGAGCACTTAGCCAGCTTTCCTCTGCCCAGTCCATGCCCGCCCAGGCCTGCCGCCCGACCCAGCCAGCCCTGCTCCTCCCCCCATTCCTCAGATCGCCTTCTCCTTGCAGAGGGCACTTCTGCTGATCTTTGCATTTTGCAATCATATCCATTCATCAAGGCAAAGATCGAAGGACACCCTGCAGAGCGGCTCCCCAAGTCATCCCCTCAGGAGACAGCCTTTCTTCTTTGGAACATTCCCTGCACTTTGAATGTGCCTTTCTGTGGCAGTTTGGGAAAATACGGCTTTGTATTTTATTTCTTTGTAGGTATTTTGAGGGCAGGGGCTGCATTTCAGTCACCTTTGTGACCCCTGGCCTGAGTGTGTGGAGTAATGGATGGAGGGGTGGATGCTACCTTTTGGGGAGACTGTCCCCCATTTATATCTGAAATAGCTTTCAGATTAAAGCACAGATCTTGAAGGGAAATAATAATAGCCTCTTTGAAGGATGCAAAGGAAAAATATGCTTTCACACTTGCGATAATCAGATTAGAGCACATGGGTCATGAATTTGACTTTTTTATTTTCTGGAAGATAAGGAAAAAAAAAAAAGTCAAGTGACCAGTGTTAATTTTCTGACAAAAATGAATCTAACCTTTTGTCAATTGAAATAACTGCCCTCCTCCCTTGACAATGATATTCAAACTCAGTTTTCTTATCTGTCAATTGGGATAACCATTCCTATCCCACTGCACTCAGAGGGCAGTTACAAACCTCAGGAGGAAGAAAAACAAAGAAAGAAAGTGCTCTGTGCACGGAGCACATATTATCTATTTAGGTAATTATCGATTATCTAAAGTTACTGTCTTAGTGCATCTTCTAGAAAGAGGGGCACTGTACAATTATTAATCAGGGGCCAAAGTCTGTCTTTCTGTTTCCATTATCTGGATTTCGCTCATGGAAGTTAAAGTTCCCAGAATTATCATCTGGGTTATTGCCATTATTTTCTTCTGAGCTTACTGGTGTGGGTGGCCATTTCCAGCTTGGAGCCTTCCAGCTAGCTGGCTCAGCCACGCCAGATGCCACACCCTTAGCTTTTGTCAGGACTGGGGGCCTGCAGGTTCAAGGCAGAATGACATATGTGCTTGTGCACAAATGTCCCCTTCACATTGGTGGAGTGCTTTGAGTTTTCCGAAATCTCTGCTTTCACAGACATTATTCCATGAGCTCATCCCCAATTCCCCGGATGAGAGTCAAGGATCCCCATAGAGGGAGGGGGCCACATTTGCTGAGCTGCAGAGAACCTTAGACCTTCTGCCTCCAGCATGGCAGCTGAGAAGTCTGAGAATTGAGGGTTTCCATCATGGAGTTGGTGTTCCTGCCCCCCAACCCCCCAGCCACTGCCCCCTACAGTGGGGGTGGGGGTGACCTAAGTGGGGGGTTTTCTGATTCAAAGAATAAGTCACCTGGTGATTCAAGGGGTGGCTTTAAGGAACATGGACGGGTGAACTCCCAAGCTCACAAACCAGATGAAGTAAAAGGTGACTATTCACATGGCAGAGGATTCTTTCATTTCTAGAAGGATTCCTTATAAGGCTCTTCTGATGAGCAAACACAGCACATTTCAATAGGATTCATTATTAAAAAAAAAAGAAAGAAGAAGAAGACAAAACCGAAGGTAATAACAATTTGCCTCCTATTTCAGGAGCAGCTCTCCTGAGAAGTGAGGCCCACCTGTTTCTCATCAAAGTGCCTGCAAGTCCCTCTCCTGGAGAAAGTGGGGAGCTGCAGAGACGCGGGGGGGGGCGCAGGGGGGGGAATGCAGCGGCAGTGGGGGCGGGTGCTGGGATAGAGACATTGCCGTGATCCCATCTGTCCTCTGTCCTTCTCTGACGAGGACACCTGTCGTCCCCCTCTCAGGGGGCAGCGAGGAGGGGAGGTTCTGGAGGCAGGGGCCAGGATCCACCAGTTCCCCACTGTTAGCGGCGCATCCAGCCCTGGCTCCGTGGGGTGGATGGCGGACTTACTCCAAAGGCAGATCTCTGACCCTATCAGGGCTGTGGACCTGGCCACTGGGTCCTGCTGGATTGCTCCTCTCTCATTCGTTCCTGACGGGCACCGGTGGGCTCCTGGATTTGGCAATTTTTGCTCAATGGCATCAGAACAGTGTTTCCCGTGTTCACATAGTTAAATTAGTTAGCTGGATAGGAACCTCGGAGATGATGTATCTAGTTGTCAGTCGTAACTTGGTGTTAATGGCACTACAATTTGGTTACAACCCTCACTGTCATTCATCATCAGCCCCCAGCCGGCTGCTTATGGGGGTGCTGGGGATGAGAGGGTGGGGCTGGCGTGGGCAGAGATGTGCCAGCACCCAGGCCGGGCCTGTCTCTCTTCCTTCGGGCAGCGCTCAGGCTCAGTCACCGGGCCGGCAGCCGTTCCCCGGTTCCTGCCACCACCAACACTGCACACCTCTATTTATTAGCATCAGGCTACTTATGCTAATAGCAGACCATACACTATTTCTGAGCATTAACATCTGCTCCAAGCAGCCGACTTTCGCTTACAGAAACTGATTTCAGCTCAGTCAAGCAGATAAACAGAGAAATCAAAGCAGGTGGCTGAAAGTGAAGGAGGAATTCTCAATTCCTGCATTCAACCGATGAACTTCACTAAAGCCATAATTAATATTCAGATAACTATATTCCGACACATAGAATAAACAAGATCATTTAAAGGATGCAAAATACATCCCCAGGGCCAGAGGGGAAGAAGAGGGAGGGGAAGAGAGGGAAGGGAAGGCAGAGGACTGAATATGAATGCAGACACTTCCGTGCGGGCCTATTGTCTCCTCGGTTGCAGCCTTGAAGGCGAGGATCCAAGCCTCGCAGAGTCGCTTCTGCAGGCTGGCAGGAGCCAGGCCACTCACAACGCTGCACCAAACAAGGGGAGCCCGAGGGGGGCAGCGTCCAGAAGGCAGAGCTGTCTACACCGCGGGCCGGTGGAAAGCAGCTCCTCTCCTCGGGAGGCTGTCCGAAGGAGGGCTGACCCTGGGGCCCCAGCGGCTGGGTCTGCCTCCCTGCACCCAGGCCTTTCCTTCTATGGAATGCCCTGCTGGCAAATCCTTCTTGCCTACGGTTTGCGATTCTAGAATTAAAAATAACGTCTCTGTACGATTCGGATGAGGCTGAATCCAACTCTTTCTATTCAAAGCTACGAGAGACGGTCCATACCTTATTGGGTTAATTTACGTCATTTTGTTGTCTTTCCTAGTCGGTCATTTCAGAAATGTTAAAATAAGACCCGTGCCACCATCTGGAACCAATTCTGAAGCCAGTTGTTCTTGTTGTCCAAAGACCAGCAGTCCCCTGGCTTTGAGGTTTAGACGCCCACCCAGCGACAGTCCCCATGCCACTTGCACGCGCTTGGCAAGATCCTCACCCCGACTCGCTTTGCCGTAGCAGAGAACAACAGTGGGAGTAACAGGAAAAGTGAATGGAACCCATCACCTGGTGTGGTGCACCCTCCGTGCGTGTGTGCGTGTGTGCACGCCTGTGTGCTCTACAGACGGAGAATTCGTGCAAGTGTATGATTTCAGGATGTATCTATGTACCCTGAGCTCGAGGGGACCGTCGGTGACCAGGACCCGGTGTGTGGGATCCAAACCTGAGCCCTGCTGGAGGCGGAGCGGCCACCAGGACAGGGGGATCCCGAGAAGCCCCCTCAGGTGTCCCCTGCTGTCACAAAGGGGGCTGAGCCGGGCCCCATATGAACCCACACGGGCCATGAGCGGAGAGCTGCCTTTGTCCCTCGTGAAGAGGCCCTTGCTAACTTTTGCTTTGCTCTTTTTTTAATTCCTCTAGCCGCGAGGGCTTTGTGGCTAAACAGCGATGACAACAAAATGTTATTGATAACTTTAATTTCCACTTTGGGGAAACATTCATCTCCTTCCCCACGCCTTTGCACATATGTCCTGTTTATGTCCCGTCCTCTGAGAATGGCGTTGACAATGCTGGGAGCCCCGAGCTGTGTCCTGGGTGCTGTCAAGGCTCCTTTGGAACCACTTGCTTTGTGGTTGAAATTTCCCTTGACGCCTGGAATCTTTTTTTCTTTCTTTCTTTCTTTTTTTTTTTTGGTTTCCTTGGAAATGACTCTCTGAATCACAGTGTTTGCAGCAATGGGGGGGGCGAGGTGGGAGGATATTCCCTGGAGGGGTGTGGGGAGGGGTGGGGCCAAACAGGCTTCCCCAGGGAATGCTGAGAGCTGCACAGGCCAGTGTGGCTGTGGGGTGAGGCTGGGGGTCTTCAGGAGCCCCTGGGAACAAGCTTTAGGGCCAAAGGTGGGTTGGACCCTGGACAACCGGGAACCATTTCTTCCCTGGAGCCTGTCTGCCCACCCCTTGTCTAAGGGAATTGGCCAAGTGACAGCCATCTTCCCAGCCTGAGCTCGGTGTCTCAGCTACAGGGCTCCCCTGCCACACGAGGTGAGGCAGGTGTTGCCATTTGTATTGGCAGAGGCTGACTTGGAGCCAGAGAGGTTGGGGACCCCCCCACCCCTGAGTTCGTCAGCGGCAGAGATAGGCCTGCAGGTCCTCCCCCTCAGCCTGGCAAGTCTGACGCGCTCTGCCCCGCTCCTGTGCACCCCCGCACGACCTGCAGACATGCACATCTGCCTTGCAAAGCCACAGGCTCACGCCAACCGCCGCTGCCGCCTGTCTCACTCGCTCGTGCACACACAGCTCCACGGGCCTGGAGGAAGACGAGGATGACACCCCCGGCTGGCACGAGCTGGGTGCTGCGGGCGGAAGGATCCCCACCTTGCTGGGGTATGCGGGCTGACTGACTTCACAAGATTCACAGGCATAGAAGCGGGGACAGACATGCCCTGATGTGGCACCGTCTGGCTTAATCGTCGCCGGCCACAGCAGGCCACATCCTCAGCCTGGTGTTCCCGACACTCCGTGCCCCTGGCCGCCCCACCTCTTCCTCCCTCGCATATCCCTTTCCCTCCATTCCCTCCTCTCCTCCCCTCTCATCTCCTGCTTGATCTTGACAGTCATCTGAATCTCCAAATTGTCATCTCCCAAACCAGACATATGCTGGTTCTCAGGGCGAGGACGAAACCTGAACTCAGACCCATATGCTTTAGAGTTTGGGAAATTGCACCCACGCTGGATTGAAGCAGGCCTGTGTACACTCCGAAGACCTGGGCTGCTCGGCCCCGGAACGGGGCTTCTATTCAAGAGGAGTCCCTGGGAAGTCCTTGTGTGTGGGGGGGGTCTTCTGCAAAAGGGACGATCCCAGTGCTGTGAGTGGCCTTTATCATTAAGGCGGGAAGGTCTGGTTCCAGGTCAGGTCTATGTAAAAGGACACGGCTTTTCTATCACGCGTCTGCAAAAGGACATGAAAATTGCCGGTCTTTGGGGACTGTTCCAGGCTGCTCTCTCCACCTTGACTCCACATGCATGGACTGACAGAAGCACTTTCTCTCCCATTGGTTGTCTGTGGGGGATTGAGGGATGAACCTCAGAGGTGGTGACAGATGGAGAGTCACTTTGACTTTTCCGAATGGAAACGACAGAAAGCACACCATTTTATGTCACAACCGGGCTCAGGTCCATCATGGGAGAAATCTCTTTCATTCAACCCCAGGGAACGTCCTTTACGGATATACCGATTCTGGGAGGGCCGAGACTTCTCTTGTCCACCCAAGCATGCCCCTGTGAGCCCCACCTCCACGTGGCAGGTGCTCAGGTGGCTCTCCCATCTGGTGTCCCATAATTGCCTCACCCCATGCAGGTGTGTGAGTGTGCATATGTCTCTGCCCTGTGCCCAGAGGGCCTGAGGCTCTGAATCCAGAACCGGGGGCGGCCACTCTATGGCGGAAGCTGCGCAGTGCTCCTGCTGCCCTCTGCTGGCCACATCTGAAAACACAGGCAGCCTCTAGCCCGTGTCTGGGCGCGACCTTCCCGAGGTTTTCAGGACTGACAGGGCTGGCTGCGGACAGGGCTGGCTGCAGGGAGGTGGCGCTGGTGTCTCCCCGTGTGCACCTCTGAGGGCCCCGCTCTCTGTACCTTACGCATAGGGATATGGTCCCTTTTCCTCACCTCTTCATGGTGGAGGGACCTCATGCCTAGTTCTGCTCTTTGCCAGCTGTGCGGTCCTGGGCAAGTTGCCCAGCCTCTCTGGACTTCATTTTGCTCTGACCCATCCTTCAGAGCCCACTTCGAGTACCAGCTCCTACTTGTAACTTTCCCACACAGGACCACGCCCACTGTGGAACGTCCACCTCACCTTCTGCAGCCCGGGCCCTGGGCCTCTTCCTCAGGCTCTCCACCCCTTGAGGGCAGAGACCCCTTCATATCTCTTTTTCTTTTTGAATCGCGCCCAGCACCCACGATGCTGTCTTGACACAGAACAGGCAGTCGACAAATACCTGTTGAAATGATTTGTGTTACAGTGGCTGCCTCGGACTAGAAATTCCCCCAGGTGCTTCCGTGGCTCGGATTCTTTTTCATTCTAATTGTCGCTTGTGGGTTGGTCTCATCTCCCAGGTGAGAATTTAGACCCCAGAGGGCAAGCTGTTGGGGAATAACTGTCCTGCCACTTCCCTGAACAGAGAGAGCAGTTCTGACTAGTAAAGCAGTTATGCATGTGACTCTCTCTCCCCGGACCAGTACATTTTTAGGGCAAAACAGGAAGATGAAGGCTGTGAAGAACATGCCGGGGCCCACCTCCTTCTCCATTTCTACCCCTCCTCCCATGTGGGCCCCTCCCCTCATCAGCACCCAATCTCTGCCCCACAGAGTCTCTTGCCCTTGTGCCCCTCAACCCTGGCAGGTGAGCTGGTGGTGCCCCCCTACCCCCCGCTGCTTCGCACCAGCTCATCCCAGCCCCTAAACTCCAGGCATGAGGCATGAGGATGAGGCGATCCTCGTGTCTAATCAGAGTTCTCAGCACACTCCCCTATGTGACTCTTCTCCAAGGCTGCCCCAGCACAGCAAACACGGCCTCCTGAAGACAACAGTAACAGCTAATGGTTATTAATAGCTCACAATGTGCCAGGAGCCACGCTGAGAGCTTTGCATGTATTATCTCATGGAATGCTCCTAACAACTCTCCGCCACGGCTCTTTTATTATCTTTATTTTATAAAGAGAAAGCTGAGGTACAGAGAAGTTAAGCCACTTGCCCAAGGTCACACAGCTAGACAGTGGGAGAGTCAACATTTGAACCTAAGCTGTTTGATTCCAGAGCCTTTGGCACATAACGCTCTCCTTCAGGCAGCAGGATGTCTGGGTGGTGGGTAAGGGCTAGGCACCTCTCAGAAAGACAGACAGACAGACACACACACACACACACAGACCAGGTGCCGTGCCTGTGAGAACATTCCCGTGAAGCCCACACATGCCACGTCATGTTTCCACACACACGCTTACATTAGTATGTAGGTGCACAATGCTCTCAGGCCTCACTTGTCTGTGATATTTTAGAGCAGCGCGATCTAATAGAACTTTCTGCAATGAAACGAATGTTCTATGTCTGCACTAACACAGTGGCCACTAGCTACTTGTGGCTAATGAACACTTGAAACGTGGCTAGGAGACCGGGGAACTAAATTTTTAATCACATTGAAAATAAAATTGATTTCAACGTACACAGAAATAGCCATACATGCTGTGGGCCGTCCAGTGGGCTGCGCCATGGGACGGCTGTGGGCATGAAAGGAGGCTGTGTGGCCACGAGGGCACGTCAAAGCCCTCAGCAACAGACACGTTGTTACTGTCCCTGCGCACTCAGTGACAGTGTGAATGCATTTCTGTCTGTCCTCTCCACATCTCCATCTGTCCTGCCATCCAGCTGCCCGCCACTCTGTGGGGGCCTTTTGAAGACCACCCTCCTGACAGTGGCTCTGACCCAGGCGTATCCACGATGGTGTCAAGGAAGGAGGATTTGGCTTTAGGTCTCCCCAGGAGAGCAGTTTGGGTGTTGCAGGTCCGCCCAGGGCACTGGGGGCACCTTCTGCCCGCCGGTTCCCTTGTCCCAGCCCAGCCCCCCAGAGCCTCCCGGGTGCTTGGGTGAATCATTTCAGCTGCAATTTGTAAGTAAAACATCAGCTTATTTTGTCCTGTGTTGCTTTTATTAGTTTTTTTACTTTAAAAGAGGGGGGAAAAGGGCCAGCAGCCTGCCTCAGGCATTTGGTGGTGGCTCTGGAGGCCAAACAGAAGTCCCTGCAGAGTGCTTCTCTTCTGGGGGTCCAGAGAACCCAGCTGGTGGGCTCATGCTGGCAGGGGCAGTGGGCCAGGGGTGTGAGGCCACAAGGACACGGGTGATGGGGCAGGCAGGGCAGGAGGCCTCAGCCACCGCAGAGCAGGGAGGAGGGAGCTGGGCGACCTACATCTCTGCTGTGAATCCGGCTGACTCACCCCTGGACAGTTCCCGCTCTCCCTCCTGGGCGGAATGCAACCTTGGCATCCTGGGAAAGAGATGCTGCAAGAAAGGGCAAGGCAGTGGCCCAGGCAAAAGCCAGAGGGATCGAAACTGCAGCATGAGGGATTTAGGTGGGAGCATGGGAAGGACTGACCTGAGCTAAGCTTTGTGGGTGGGGGTGGGGTTTGGGGAGGGGAGGGCTCCCTGGATCCTGTCTCAGGCTTCCTGCATGCCTGACCTCTTAGTGGGTCTCGCACAGTCTGTGACCTCACTGATGTTCAGACCACACTGGGGAAGAACAGTAATCACGTCTATGAATTCTGTTTAATTTGTTCTAATATAAATGACTTTAAATACCATGATACATGGATGCCTCTCACATTTATACCTCCAGTTCAGATCGTCACTCAGCTCCGGGGTCACACGTCCACCTGCCTTCTTAATGCCTCTGCGTGCACATCTAACTGGCATCCCACTCTCAGCACAGCCAAAATGGAATTTTGATCTCCCGTTCCTAAAACATGTTCCTTCCCAGTAAATGGACCCACTCTACACTGAGAGGCTCAGAGCTTCCTAGGTTCCCCTCTTTCTCTCACTCCACATCCAATCCATCATTGAGTCCAGGACCCTGTAGTTCCTGAACTTTCTCTGCCCACCCTAATCCACATGCCTATCATTTCTCCCCTCGCTGCCTACCTCCACCTCTTCTCTCCATAGCAGCTGGGGCTTGGTGAAATGTATGTAACGGCATGTAGCTTCCAGGTTTTTGCTACACTCAGAATGCAGTTCAGACCCCCTCTTGACCTGCCAAGCCTGAGGCAACCCACACCCCCACCTCCTCCCACTTCTCTCTCCCCATCACCCCGCAACCCTCCTGTCACACTGGGCTTTCTCCTGTCCCTTGAACAAGTGAAACCTCTTCCTGCCTCAGGGCATTTGTACCTGCTGCTCCCTCTGCCCAAAGATCTCCCTCCCTCCATCTCTGCTTGTTGCTCAGATCTCAGCTTCACCGTGAGTTCCTGAGGGAGACCTCCCTGTCACACAGTCACTCGACGCCTCACCAGTATACCTGAATCCTCAGTACAGCCCTTACTAGCAGGGTTTTCATTTTGATTTTAAGTTTATCATCCAACTTCATCTCAGGAAAATGTAAGCTGACGATAGCCAGGAGTTTATCTGCCTTGGTCACTGTTGTGTCTCCAGCAGCTAGACTCGTGCCTGGCACAGAGCGGGTGATCGATAACTATTTGTGAATGAATGAATTATTTAATCCTGATGAGGTTTGTCTGAGAAGGCTTTTTGCCTGGGGTGGAAGTGTGAGCTCATGAATGTGTTTCCTGGACGGGCTCTTGTGTACGAATTGCAAGACTAATTAAACTCATACATATTTGTGGAAATGCAAATATAATTTTATTTACCAATGACTGTAATAAAGGTAAATGCTCCTTACTTAAACAAACAATTCACTTTGGGAATAGAGCTGTAAACAGAAGCAATAAATAAACACTCGTTATTGAGTGCTTACTGTGTATCCACTGAACTTCGGGAGCTAGCTGCTCTGATCTTCCATCCTGGTGCTCACCCACAGGGAGACTCCCCCCTCCCTAGAGAGGGGACCCAACCACAACCAGCACAGTACTCGACCAAGCACATGACTCTCGGGGGGCACGGCCTGGCATCCTGGCTCTGCCACTTCCTCACTCTGTGGCCTGGGAAGTTACTTAAACTCTGTTTCCTTGTCTGCAGAATAGAGTAAGGAACCAAGCCTCCTCCTGGGGAACCGGGAGCGTTAAATGAGATAGCATGTTAGAATGCTTGGTATCATGTTGAGCACATGGTAAATGATAAAGACACGTTAGGTGTTCTTCTCCTGTTATTATGATTATTACCATTATACAAGCCTATTCTAGGTGTTCCTACATGTTCTCATTTAATTGCTACAGTAACCCATGGAGTCGGGGTTGTTATTCCTGATTTATAGGCTGAGAGCTCAGAGCCCAGGGACTAAGATGCTTGTGGTCATCATCCAGCTCTCAAGGATGAAACCTCAAGGCTTCGGACTCCAGCTCCCGTGCTCTCTGCATGACACCACCACTGCCTCCCCTTGTTCTTCGGAAGAACCTGGAGCTAACGAAAGCTAACTATCACACCCCATTCCCATTTTGACCCATGAGTCCTGGCCACAGCCTGACCCACCTCCCCAGAGGCAGGCATCTCCCTGGCCACCACAGGAGCAGGTGAGGGCACACAAGGGCGTCCCCAGTCAGGCCGCTGCTGGTGGGTGAGGGTGGGTTGTGTTTTAATTATGCTTTGGGCACCAGTTTTCCCAGGGTTGGCCTCTCAAGCTGCCTGAGGTTAGCTTCCTCAGGCAGGGGCTGCGGATCCTCCTTCCATGCCTCACGCATGGGGCAGCCCAGCGCTGGGTGCACGGTAGGCAAGCAAGAGCTCAGACTATGTGGCAGGGGGCTCCTGGGTGGACCTGCCAGCCAGACCTAAGGAAAATGACCATGACATTCACAGTAGTTATCTTTGCGAGGTGGCAATGGGGGTGTCTTTCTCTTCTTGCTACCTTCCCATCTTGTTTATGTTTTCTATGATGAGTATTGCTCACAGTGGAAAACACTTATAATCAACTTAATATTAAAAAAGCAACCGGTCTTCGCTGGGGCCAGAGTGAGAGTCCCTCCAGGTGAGTGAAGACAGCTACCATGGATCTGGGCCCAGGTGTGCCCAGTTGAGGCCTGTGGGGCAGTCTGTGGGGCTCACGGTGTCACTGCCACATTTTGCCTCGGGGAGCTTGCAGTCTAAGGTGAGGCCAGCCAGACGTGCATGCGCAGCCTGGGCGGCACAGAGCCTCTGAGGCCCTGGGGTGGGAGATTCAGGCTCGAGGGGCCTCAGAGATGGAAGAACGAGGCTGCAGCCATTCCAGGCTTCCTGGAGGAGGCTCACTGTAGCCTCTGCAGAGCAGAAGGCTCTGGTTTGGGGGAAGGAGAAGGGAATGGGGTGCATGGGGTGAGTGGTGGGGGGAGGCTGCCTGATCTCGCAGGGAGGGAGGCCCAAGAGCTAGAGCAGCAAGGCCTGAGGTGTCTGGGTTGGGAGGACTTTTGACATCTTTTCCTTTTTCATGTGTGATACATCTACGACTTGTTGCAGGCTTATCATGGTGCAGGTGCTGTGCCAAATACTCTGCCTAGATGACCGCGTTTCATCCTCAGAATAAACCCATTTAGGCAGTTTGTATATTCTCATTTGCCAGACAAAGAAACTGAGGCTGGCCTAGGAGGTAAAGTGACTTGCCCAAGGTCTCCCAGCTGCTCAGTGGAATAGCTGGGGTTCGACCTCAGCCCTGCCTGTCCCACAGTCCCTGTGCTACCTCCAGAGGCCTCACCTCCCACTGAACACGGTATGGGAAGGCCCAGGGATCCGTGTGAAGTGCTGAGCAGGTGGGAGCAGGACAGCTTGGACCGTGTACGTATCAGCGTGTGCCTGTGTGTGTGTATGCGTCTGGTGTGTGTGTATCTGCATGCAGTGTCTACATGTGCCCATACGTGAGGGTAAGGTAGAAGAGCAGGATCAGGGCCCTCTTCCTACGCGTGGGGACATGTCATTCTGGCAGTTATGACAACAGCCCGAGGAAGGGGTTTTCTGGTGCAAGCACATGGTCCTGGCAGTGTGGGAGGTCATTCCCCAGGGGAGGAAGGCCGAGGGCCAGTGGCCACAAGGGGGGCACAGGGAGCTACAGGATGCTGGGAGGGTGTCCAGCTCTGACGCAGGAGGAAGCCTCAGCATTCTGACAGCGGACCACGAGGCTGGGGAGCCTCCAGAAGGTGGCTCTGGGGACCAGGCATTGATGTGCACAGAGACCTCTGCACTGTTCTCCAACTGCAGGGTCCTTGGACCCCTATTCAGGGAATTCCAAGGCCTTGGGAAAGAGGCCAGGATCTTTATGTCCCACCAGATTCCCAGGGGGTTCTGACACAGCGCACCTGGGAGATGCTGGTGAGGCTCTGGGTCTGGCCTCGGCTGCAGGAAGACAAGGCAGGCTTCCTCCGAGGGCTCTGGGTGCCCCCAAGCTGACTGCTGAGGTCTTTCAGGCAAAGCACAAGATGACAACCCTGGGTTTGAGCACAGGGTAGTGCACTTAGGGGCCAGCGTGGTGGCTCTCTTCAGAGGAGTGAAGGAGGTAAGAGCTAAATCTATGCCTGAGACCCCAGGACCATGGGGAGCAGGTAGGACTGGCCTTCTTCCAGCACACTGCCTGGAGCAAAACGAGTTCATGCATGGGTGGGGCTCAGGGAGGGCCTGTCCTTTATGTCTGCACCCCAGGAGCTGGATCAGCCCCCAAATAGCCAGGAGATGAAGCAAAGGTACAGGTCACCTGTAGTAGATGTGTGGGCTGGGCTCAGGGACTCTGTGTCTGGACAGAAGGACCGATCCAGGAGGGCAGTGATGCGTTCAGCCAGAGAGCATTTCTCGGGAGCCCCACCCTGGCCCTCCTTTGCACTGTCCTTCCCTCAGGACACACTGCTTCCAAGCGCTGCCTCTAGCCTTGCTGGTCAGGTTTGAGTGCCATCTGCTCCCACCCAGATGGAGGCAGTGGGGAGGGCCGGCTCTCTCTTCGCATAGCTGCTGCCCCCCCCCCCCAACTCCCTGTCTCTGTCTCTATCTCTGTTTCTGTCTCTGTCTCACACACACACACACACACACACACACACACACACACACACGCATGGCCCTGCACTTTCAGTTGTCTCCAAGGGCAGCTGGGTGCTCAAGGCTACCTTCTGGGGAGCCCAGAAACCCCAACCCCCTCTTCTTCCGGTCTCCCAGGGGAATCTGTGGGCAGAATGTGAGAAAATGCCGCAGATGGCCCAGCCGTGCATCCAGGAAAGCAGCGAGGTCTCTGGGGGACACAGTCTCACTTAGTGTCCCACTCAATTAGGCTGCCCACAACCACACGTGTGCAGAACCCTTCCTCCCCACAGACTTTCCCACCCTCCTCCTCCACAACCTGGCCAGAGCCCCTCAGAAAGACCCCGTCCTCACTCACATTGGCAGAGAGTGGCAGGATCGCCCACCCAGGGAGTTGGACCCATCTTTTCTGCTGTTTTTGATGTGCACTCGGTAGAAACTCTAGTCATAGATGTACACACAATCTGTCACTTAAGAACTCGTCCACCCGAGCCTGTTACAGCCCACATAGGCCTGCAGACGCTCAGCACGTATGAGCACATACGTGCACACGTGTCCTTGCCTGTGGCTCACTGGCTGGGACTGCATGTGCTCAAAGGAAGGTGGTGTGTGTGCATGTGCGTACACACACAATACCACATGCACACGCATGCACACACACACACACGCACTGTTCTCACAGCAGCTGCAATGAAGGCTGCAGATGATTCTGGAGCCCTGCTCAGACCCAGAGCTTTAGGATGGGGGCGGGGGTACTCCTCCTATGAGATACCCTTGGTCTGAAGAAAGGGTGGGGCTCACCTGGAAAGCAAATGCCAGTACGAGGGAGTTCTGCGTTCTTGGTGGTACAGTGAGAGAGCCCTATCTGCATCCTCCCTTCTCGTTCCAGAACCAGGGCAGAACACATCGCTCTCCTACACCTGACATGCATATGTGACCACACGACACCAACACACACACACACACACAAGAAACTCACAAGACACAGCCTAAATGCAAAACGCAAGGGGACAACAGGTAACCACACAGTATGCCTCTGATGGACCCAGCAAATGCCAGGAGCATAAGCTACACCACGGCCATTCCCAGCCCTCTCTCTGCCGCAGTGCCCAGAGGTGCCCACAAAACTTCACCCCTTACAGCATCAGCATGGCATGTACATGGGGGAGAGGGCAGAGCACACGCGCCAAAACCAACGGCACCCCAAAGCCTACCCAGCACGCGTGGCTCAAGTCCGTGCGTGGCAAAGCGGGCCTGCCCCTCATTCTGGGAAAGCCTCACCTCCCAAATGGTCTGCTCATCCTTTCAGTGGTGCAAGTTTAGTGAACTCATTCCCAGATCCTCAGGATTTTATTCTAAAGAAAAGAAAACCGTAGGTTTCCCGTTCTCTGATGAGCTCCCTGCCATTGCCAACCCCTTTCTGTGTGTGTGTCTGTGCGTGCATGTGTGTCCGTGTGTGCGTGTGTGTGCGTTCTCTTAGGACAGCTGCACAGGGCCACTTTCTCTGCCAAGCCTGAGCCAGGTATAGTCCCGGGGATGACAGGAGCCCTGCAGGCTGGGAGCAGGCTTGGGTGGACACCAGAGGACTTGGTGTGCAGACATGAGCACTCGCTCTGAGCCTCGAAAGTGAGACAGCCTGTAGGCCAGCCTCTGGGACAGACTGGCTATGAACCTGCAACTCTCCTCCCGGTTCCCCTTGCCTTTCCCTGAGGCACCTCTTCTGCTCACAGGCCCGGCCTTACCTAGATGAGACCTGGCCATGGCCGACCTGGGTGGCCCTGGCAAGGCCTGCCCCACATTTCTCCAGAACCTGCCTTTGGTCTTGGTCAGATGAGCAGAATTTTGGCTGGGATCGTGTGGGTTGACGCAGAAGGGAGATTGCAGACTGAGCAATCTCAGCTAACGCCTCTGTTTATTTGTTGATTTCTATTGAGAATTTGGCTGTGGCCTTTATGGGGTTCCTAGGCCACATAGGAGTGAATGAGAGGACTTTTGGCCTCTGGCCTAGGACCCTGTCCCTCCTTTCTCCAAACCAGCAGGTTTTACTTCTCCTGCTAGCGATATGTAGCTAATTGTGTCTTTGTTTAGTTAAGCCTTATCACGGAGTGGTGTGTGAGTGTGCAGGTCTGTGAGATGTGTGTATGTTCATGTGTGTATCTCTGTGTGCATGTGTGTGTGTCAGTATGTTTCTATGTGTATGTATCTGTGAAATCTTGTGCACGTGTTGGTATTAGCTGTATTTTTGAGAGGTTGTATACTTACGTATATGAGTATCGCTCTGAATGTCCATATTTGAGTGTGTTCCTATGTGTGTCTGAGTGTGTATTTAGTTGTGAATGTGTCTATATGTGTGTGTAGATGTGTATCTGTATGAGGGTGTGTCAGTTATCTCTGACATGTCTACATGCTTGCATGAGTGTGTGTGTGTTTGTGTGTGTGTGTTCAGAGCCATGGAAGGCAGTGAGGAAGCTTTAAGAAAACATTAGCCTGTAATGTCACATGGCTTCAGTTTCCCCATCTATAAAAGGAAGGGGATGCAAGAGATGATCTTTATTTACATCTGTAAAGGGAGCTGCAATCATAGAAATGTGGTGGGCTTGAAAACACGACGAATTTGGGTGGAAATTCTGTCTCTGCATCTCCCTAGTGCGTAACCTGGGTCGAGTTACTGCCCTCAGAGCTTCCGTTCCCTTGGCATTCAAAGGGGCACACTGACATCTCTGTCGCAGTTTTGTCACGAGGATTTGATGAGATAAAATAAGCGAGAGCCCTGGGTGTGTGTCATGTAGTAGGCGCTTGGTCAATACTCCCTCCCGTCCATCCTTGAGCCCTGATGTCATCCTGTCGTCCTATTTCCAAGACAGCAGGATGGTGAGAGCTTCCTGTGGTCTGATGGGGGTGCTGGCACTTAACACATGACAATGACCCCAGAGATTTTAACTTTTTCACCACATTTTCCCTCATCTCAGCTCATTCCATCCACACGATGACCCTAAGAGGTGGGATGAGCTGGTGTCACTGCAGTGATTTAAGAGAGGAGGAAGCTGAGACTCGGAGTGAGGCAGCAGAGCGGGGCAGAGATGCAGGTGTCCAGCTCCTGGATGCAGGGCATCCGTGGGGCACCCGCCACGTCTGCAGCCGGCAGGGTCTGGAGCACTGAACCCTGTCTGCTTCCAGGGGCCCCTGGGAGGACAGAGGCCTCTCTTGAACCATCAGGCCCAAATCGGAGGAGCCTGCCCATGACCCCCAGACGCACACAGACCATCCTCTGAATAGATCCGGGGAATAGCCCTGTGCACAGAAATTGCAGGTCTGACTTCGTGAAGGGTGGCTGGTCATTCCCAGAGCCAGCTCTGATCTGCCTGCAAGAAGTGGATTTCTCTTCCCCCCAAAAGCCGATGGAGTGGACACCCAAAGCCAGATTCCTTAGCCTCGTCACCCACCTTACTTACGAGATTTGACTCTAAGTGACGTTTGCTGGTTTCTGAAATCAAGACCACCATAGAGCAGCGTGGCCTGGCTCCCAGGAGAGTAGGGGAGAAGACAGTCTCAGGCTACTGAACGAGGCCAGCCTTTCAAGGCGATGTCTCAGAAGGGGGTACACTCCATTTCACATTTGACTTTGGGCAGGTTTGTGGGGGAAGAGCCTCAAACAAATCATTTCTTAAATTATGCTTGCCTTTGGGCCAGGGGCTGTGCAGCAGGCTGGGCCTCAGGGACCTGCCTAGCTGGTCAGAGACCTGCCAGCCAGGCCTCTGCCCCCCATCGGTTTGCTTTTGCCCCCTTCCCTGGCTTGCCAGCCTGGTTCTGAGCCTAAGCTGCTCTGCTGTATCCTGGCAGGATTTGACCAGATTGTAATTTTCCTTCATGAGCCCTTTTCCATTTTTCTTTATGTAAAAGGTATCAACTATAGCTGGTAGCAATAGGGATAAAAAGTGGTAATATAAAATAAAGCACTTTACAGATTAAAATACTATATAAATGGAAGGCCTACTGTAATAGAAATGAAATATATAATTTAGCATCTATGATACAGTACGTAATATGCGTGGTTTGACTTTAAATGCCCAAAACACCTCAGTGCCTAGGTTACATAGCTACAGTGTAACATACGACTTAATTTGGTATATAATGTGTTTTATAGTATGTATTGTGATCCATAGGATTACATAATATCTTATGACATATCATACTCCTATAGCACAGAGGGAAGTAGCCTCAGAATCATTTGACATTAGGCTATTTTGGCATTTGAGACACCAGCCCCAGATTTGTGACTTTAACCGCTAGAGCCAGGAGGGAGAAAATGAAAAATAGGAAGGGGGAAGAAATCTCCATGGACCAGCAATGGGGCCCAGTGGGCCGGGGGGGTCCCTGGGAAGGCAGAAACTCCAGGAATAGGTCTGGGGAAAGGGAGTAGCAGGGAGAGGGCCCTCTCGGGAGGAGGTGGGAGAGTCTCACTTGGCGGTGATTGTCCCCACTATTTATGAAGCCAGATGAGGAGCTATAGGGCTTGTGGTGGCCCCCGTGTCTGCTGATTAGCTGGAGATTATATTGATGATGTAATAAAAATTCACTTTGTCTATTAAGTTTCACCAGAACAATCAGGAGAGATTAGATAAAAATCAGAGGAAATGAATAACATACGGGAGGAGGAAAGCCATGAGCCTCACTCTCTGCCATGGTCCCCCTCTGTCTCCCTTTTCCCTGCCTCCAATGGGGCATGAATGAAGATGCCTCCACCCCAGCACCCAGGCAAAGCTAGCTAGAAACATCCCCGAGCTGGGCTGCTGTCAGGGAGAGTCTCGCACTCAGACATGACACTGGTTTAAGTTTACGGACCATGTTTAATATTTGATTAGACCTTTGGCAAGGCGGCCTCCTGCTGGGGGAGGAGCAGGGTGATGAGCCCTTCAGCCGCCTGGGTCCCCCTGGCCCTGCAGTACCGGAGGAGGAATCCTGCGTTCCTGGCGATGCAGCTTTAGGCCAGGCAGACCCGTGCCCTTACGAGTAGCCAGGGGCCTCCCAGCCTCACGGTGACCCCCTCTAGCCTGACCTGTGCCCAGATCCCCCCATTAAAGATGTTTCTTATGGCTACAGCCCAGGCTCTAAAAGGTCCTTGTACGAGGCACATGTCACCAGAGATGGTAACACATTAATGTCCATTAGCCGCCAGGGACACATCTGCCCAGTTTGATTTGTCAGATCAGCAGGGGGCAGGACTTTGAAAGGATAGGAAAAGGAGGTCACTCTGGGTTGAGGGCCATTGTCCCAGGAACACGGGGAGGCCTGGGAGTGCTGGGGCTTGGGGTATGTGCCCTGGGGGTAGCCGAGGGGAGAGTAGAGGAGGCTGCCATGCCCTGTCAGGAGCGTAGTGGAGCAGTTACTCCAGCTCCATGACCGAGTCTGGGTCTGCTCTCCCTCTGAGACCCGCCTGGGGTCAGGAAGATGCCAGGAGTCAAGGTCTGTGGAAGGCCTAAAGAGGAGAGTTTGCCTCCCCTAAAAAATCGGCTACAACACTGCTGTTTGGGGCCCCAGAGGTCACCTCATTATTCCTACTCCTCTGGGCTGGCTTTCTCTCCCGGTGATGGAGAAACCCTCATTGTTCCCCCACAGTAAATGGGCTGCCCAGGAGCCCTAGCACCCTTGCTCACACCGGGAGCAGTTCTTCCTGGGATCTATTAAGATGCCTCCAACTGCAAGGCCATTGTCACCCCAGGAAGCACTGTTCCCTGGTTTCATCCCCACTGCCCGGCTGCCCCCAGCCGTCCCTGAGCTGGGGGTGGGCACAGAGGAAGGGTGGAGGGCATGGGAAGATTTTAACCTCCAGAACCTCTTAGTTTATCTCTGGGACATTCAGCTGAGTGAGCCTGTGGGGACAATCTGGATGCCCGCCTTGGTGACAGGGAACCTGGCCACAGGTTTAAATATTCCATGAGTAATTTCTCAGCCCGAGTGGGCTGCAGATGGGACAGCTGAAGGACACTGCAGCCCCAAAGCTGGTGAGGCCAGCCCTTGCAGGTCCTGTGTGTGTCACTCACTTCCTGGGACAGAACTGTAACCTCTTCATCTAGTCCTGACCTCCACCGCTTCTCCCTCAGTCAGACTGGTGGTGGGTCCCGATTTATTCAAAGTGAGAAAGTCCTTTGTCCACTAGCCTGAGAAGGAGACTTCACTGCAGTGGGACAGAACCGAAATGTAATGACAAGACGAAACAAAGCAATGGGGCCCATCAGCAATCCAGCCTCCCAGCTCTGTCTCGTTCCTGTGTACCAGCCTTAGCTTCTGCCAGCCCTTACTACCTGGGTGCCCAGGGCCAAGCTCCCCTGGGCAGGAAGCCTGTACTCCCATCTTATTACTTCTTTTTGGGGGGTTCTCTCATTCCTCATACAGGGCTTATGCGCTGGGTACCTCTATATTTGTGGGTTTGCTGCCCTCTGTCCCATCCAGTTATTTGGTCGAGGTGGTGAGGGTGCGTCCCTGCCCTCCAAGGGGAGAGCTTGACTTCCAGAGCCCCTGAGTTGTACATGAATCTGTGCCTCCTTGAGGGAGGACTGTATCTGCCCCATGGGACCCAGGGCTTCCCCGTGCGGGGCGCGGTGTGTCCCCCCCCACCAGACTGGAACGCCTTATATGCTCTCCACTTTGCAGAAGCCTGCCTCTGCCCCATGAGGGGACGTTTGGGGGTGTCGCAGAGACCAACTGCAGTTGGTTCGATGACGTCCCTGCTCTTGCCTCAGCAGGCTTCTTTCTTGCCTCCGCTGGCCTCAGGGACCCTGTCGTCCCTGCTACGTGGCCACTGCTGTGGGCCAGACTTTTAAGCATCGGCTCAGCTGAGACAGTTCAGAATGTTCAGAGTTAATGAATGCTTTGCAGAGAAACTTGAGAAACTAGGGAGAAACAAACTAGGGCCTTGGCTACAGTGTGAGGGGCAGACAGGGGTTTCACGCCAAAGGGACAGGAGTCTAGCTGCCCCCTGGCTCCAGCTCCTTGGGTGTGGCCTGGGGCCCTGCTCCTGCATGCTCCCCTCCCCTCTCTGCTGTCTGTCACTGCAACCACATCTGCCAAGTGCCATTCATTGAAGCCTAAGGGCATGCTCTCCCCCGCACTGAGACACTGCCCTGTAATTCCTGCTCCCATCCTCTCTCTAGGGACACACTCAGCTGCCCTGTCCTGGGCCTCACCCTTTCCTTCTCATTCCAGTGGATTTTCAAACTTGTTCAACACAGTGGCAACAGGATTGACTCTAAAATAAACAGTTTAGGGGCGCCTGGGTGGCTCGGTCGGTTAAGTGTCCAACTCGTGATTTTGGCTTAGATCATGACCTCATGGGTCCTGAAATCGGGCGCCCCCTTGGGCTCTGCGCTTGGCGGGAAGTCTGCTTGAAGATTCTCTCCCTCTGCCCCTCCCCCACTGTCTCTCTAAAATAAACAAATAAATCTTAAAAAAAAAAATAAATCTAACAGTTTACTTATTGAGATAATTAAGATGAGCATAAGGAAGGTCTTATTTTTCCACAAAAAGACTTTTTAAAATCGGGACAAAAATGAAGCGTGGACATAAGTCAGTACCTCTGTGCTTTTCTCCCTAAGTCTCATGACCAATGTGACTGAGGTCCCGGCCTCTGTTGGACCTGGCGGCCCGTGTGCCATTGACCCCTAGGTGATCGGTCCTCCACCCAGATCTGTTTCATCAGGCACAGGGTTGAGTGTGCATGCCTCTGTGTGTGTGTGTGTGTGTGTGTGTCCTGTGGGGGGCATTTGCAAAAGTTGAGGGATATAGCAGTTTGGATTTAGACTCCTTACAAGTCCTGAGTATGGAAAAGATTCTGGTGCCCAATAATACGGAATTAAGAATAAAACCCATGTTGAGGGGCACCTGGGTGGCTCAGTCATTAAGCGTCTGCCTTAGGCTCAGGTCATGATCCCAGGATCTTGGGATCGAGCCCGCATCGGGCTCCCTGCTCCGCAGGAAGCCTACTTCTCCCTCTCCCACTCCCCCTGCTTGTGTTCTCTCTCTCACTGTCTCTCTCTGTCAAATAAATAAATAACTTTTTGTAAAAATTTAAAAAAGAATAAAACCCATGTTGAACTGTAAACTAATCGTTCATTTTGGAAATGGAACAAAACTCACATTCCCGTTGAAACTACAATACTTTCTGGATTTTCTGATTCTCCTCTCTTCCTTCGTGTGGCTCGGGCCCAGTGAGGGGTCTGGCCCAGGGTCCCAGGCCTCCCCCTGGAGCAGAGGGCTCCCACGCGTAGGAGGAGTGGCCCACCGGCACCCTGTGAGGTGTAAGGAGAGGGGCGAGGGAGAGGTCCACTCTGCCGCTCCTCCAGGGCAAGCCGGGCAGCCTCAGGAGCGGCGCCTGGCTCGGCAGGGGCCCTGCGCTGGAGAGCAGCAAGTTCTCCCTCTCACCGTCAGATGGCAGGCGACCACTGGTGGACAGGGGCACGCACAGTAGGTAGGGGAAGGGTCTAGAGGAGGGGCCTGGCTTCTGGGCTCTTGGCTGTTCTCCTAGAGTTCCTTAGACCCAGGTCTTGGGTCCAGGAGGGGGCACGGGGCGCTGTGGATGGAGGACGACCTTGGCGCCAGGACCCATCCTCCTCACGGGCCCGCAGTGGCTGCGCCGAGTCTGGGCTGGTTTGTGAGCAAGTCCAGACACCTGAGAGCTGTTCTGGGTTGTCTGGGGGCTGTGCCTCTGCTAGGAAGTCCGGGCCACTAGCACTGGGGAGGGATCACGGAGTCTGGCCAAGGCGCTTGGTCGGAGGGCTGAGTGTAAGCACGCGTGGGCAGAACTCTGAGTGTGTCTGCAGCCGGGGGGAGGGGAGACAGGTCAGAGGAGGATAGATGTGGCCTATTGGCTGAAGCCCAAATGCTCCCTCTGGGAAGGGGCGCACCCAGCCCTCAGAACCTTGATTTCCCATTCCAGCCAGGGGCACCACTTCCTCACCCTCCTTTACGGTTGAAGTTCTCTCCCTTGCACTTTCAAGGTCCATCTCCTATTGTCCGTCACTGACCATGGGACCTGGCCTCTACGGCAGGCTCCCTTCCAGCTGCCTCCACAGGCTCTGGAAACAGAGAGGAGGAATGATCCAAAGGCTTAGGGGGCTTTCCCTGCCAGCCCTGTTCCCTTTCTTCTGAGGAGCCCCCAGCCACTGGGATTCTCTCCTTTCCTCTCCTCCCTTCCAGATACTGCCCAGGGCTGCCAAGGATGGTCAGGAACATCCTGAGCTGGGGCTCTGGCAGGCAAGGGAGTGAGGGGTCAGGGGCATGCCTGAAGGGAATTCCAAGGCCAAGGATACAATGGCCTTCCCTTTCCTTCCTCCTCACCATGACAGGAGGTGAGCTTCAGTGAGCAAAGACTTTCCAAAGTCCAGAATATTCCTGACCCCACCAGACTCTGAGCCCCTGGCTCTGCTGGTCCCAAGAACCCAAACATGGGGACTGATTTGATTGGGTGCCTTTCTTCCTGGGACCTCTAAGTTGAGGAGTACACACTGGCATCTCCCTGGGCCAGTATCCCACCACATAACTGGGGATATTGCTTCAGGCTCATGACACCCCCTAGGAGATGGACCACTTCACACAGCGGGTGCAAGGATGCTCTCTGTGCCTCATCCGGTGAGACAAAGCCAAGCCAAGTATTGATTTGACAGAAAGATATGGATATGTTGGGTGGATAATGGTTAGGGGATCCTATTTCCTTCTTTTCCTGTTCAGAGAACACCTCTCCTCTGCCTCACCCCGCTGGAAAGCAGAGGCCGGATGAGGGAGAGTGTTCTCATCGGTCACCCAGGGACGCCTCTATTCCCCCTGGGCTCCTTCCAGGAGTTCAAGACCATGAAGCCTCTGGGACTAAGGTCCCCCTCTCCCACCATGGCAAGCACTACCAACATCGTCGCCTCTCCGTATATTCTTAGAACCAGTCAATATGATTAATTTTACATGGGTATAATTTCCTGCTACTGCCCTGGAGCCCTCCCAGCCTCACCCATCAGCAGCGACATGATACAGTTTCTGGTTATATTGGTCAACCAAGATATTGATATTGTTAATAATGGATATCTATATGCTGACCTTTGTCCACACAACTGAATCACTCTGGGCTGGCTGTCACATTTCTTTAAGAGCTATTGATAAGTCCATTACTGGAAGGGCATGAACAGTCTTAGGTGTGCGCTTTTCGCTCACCTTCAACCATCTCCTGTGAGAATCTACCCTTGTTAGAGGAGTTGCTGTGGGTACGGCAGTGTGTGCAAGACAAAGTCTGCATGCAGGGGCTCCTGTGGGGAGTGTATGAATGTGTGCGTGCACATGTGTATGTGAGTATGCACGTGAGTGTGCGTATGAACGTGTGTGTATGAGTCTGTTTTGCACACCGGCCCTTTTAGAGCTGATCAAATAGTCAATTAGAGCATTATAGGGAGGTAGCAGAATCAGAGAGTTCCTACAAATACACTGTGATGTACTGTTTGATCTTTGGATGCCTCTCGTCTCCTAGGACTTGCGCAGGAGGCTTGGCTTTATAAGGATATTACCAGGTTGATGCCTTGTTCTCTCAATGTACCTGCCAGGCCAGCGGCAACACTTGCTGGCAGCAGGCTGGCCAGAACCAGGCACAGGGAGGTGTGCTGAAGGCCATGCTGCAGGCTTGACTCTGGGGGCATGCTGCTTCCAGCCTCAGTCTCTTTATCTGGGCAGTGGCAGCAACGGATCGGGCTCCACTTTCTTAAGGGCAGAGAGAAGAGTTTGACTCAGCCCGGCTTCTCCACCCTCTACATCTGAAACTCCTGATCAGAGGAATGCTTGACACACTAGGTTATCGCATGCTGCGGGTGTGGCCCATTACCTATTGGAAGGGTTCTGGGGTAGAATGCACGCTTTGTGTGCTCCTGTGTGTCAGGACGGGCACACAGATCTCATTGCGGCGTCTCTCTGTGGTTGCTGTTATTCCTACCTGCATGGACAGGGGTGTCAGGGGCAGTACCCCTATCAAGTCAGGCGACAGGTTTCTGTTCCTGTTTGCACCCAGACGCGCTCGCTTGTCAGGGGAGCCCCTCACCTGCCCCTGTAAAGGGAAGCCGGCTAGCTAGAGAAATCTTTTGGATCCTCAGACATAGCATATGAATAAACCAGACATGGATTAATTAGGTGTGACTGCATCATTAAATTAGAATAATGAACAAACAGCCACGTATGGCATTCAGATTTGCCTAGAACGACTCCAAGGGTGGCTTTCAAGTAAGTCACCTGACAGTTTGTAGGTTTGGGGGACTCTGGAGAGTGAGGTTCCCATCCTATCTTGAGAAGTAAATTATTTAGGCACCACCTACCCCAGGCAAGGATAATCCTCCAACGGGCGCCCGGACTCCACAATCGAATCCAAACAATGGCTTGGTTCGATACAGCATCATCCATGCACGCTTCAGCTGAGAGCATTTCTCAGAGTGAAATATGACAGTGACACAGGTGCTCCAGAGACAGGAGGGAGAAGTTAAGAGGTGTGAGCAGCGGATGTGAAATGCATTGATCCCTTAATACTTATGTGGATGTGCACACCGTCGCTTGTGCACGTGCGTGTGCGCACACAGACACACATACACACCTTCTGCATTTCGGTGCGTTCTTTTTTCCTCTATTGACACTCCCCATTTCAGCCAGAGAGACTCAAAGGTGAAACTAGTCTCAGTTGTGTAATTTTAGAAATAGCTGCAGAATGGCAGCCCCCTGCCCTCTGCAGATAGCACCCCTCGAAATCCCTGTCCTAGGACAGGGAGGCTGTGCAGCAGGAACCATTTATCTTTAACAAAGAGGAAGAAGCCAACAGCTTGAGAGCGAAGAAAATGGGAAAGAGACTCACTTGCCTCACTGGAGAGCCGGGGGATAGCCTAATGCACGGGGCGCTTTGTTAGTAAGATCTGTTAAGTATCTAGAAACCTTTGATCTGGAGCCGCTTTTAACAAAGGTGATAATTAATTAAAGCAGAGTGTATTGCCATAAAGTAACATTGTGGTCAGTTTATGCGCTGTCCACAGCCGGCCTTCGGAAGTCTCTGTCAATTAAACTCTTGTTGGAGGCCAGCTCATTATCAATTTTTTTTCCTGAGCTTTGATCAATATTTTTGGCTGTTCTGTCCTCACAGAACCAGAACTACGTCTGTCTCCATGAGGGCACCCATTTATTTACATCTTGCAGATGGCCACGTAGGATTTGTTCCTGAGCTGAGCTGCTGGGAATCGCTCTGTTTGAGAGCGTCGGTCAGCTCATGCTGGAGGGGAGATGCAAGGGAGGATAAGAGAAACCAAATATGGAGCAAGTAGAGGGGGAGAAGGCCTGTGAGCATATGGTCCCGAAAACATCCCCTTCTACTTCCAAAGGGATTTGGAAAAGAGGACAGTGACCCTGGGGTTTTCCACCTGGCTTCCAAGTTGGTTCCTGCGGGCAACGCTGAGGCTGAGGCTTTACACCCATCCAGGGGCCACTGGGACCAGGATGCATGGCAACAAGGAAGCCCTCAGGGCAAGCACAACAACTCTGGACATTCCTCTGTCATCATTGTCTTATCCTCATCATTGTCTTTTTGTCCTGGCATTTCTAACCGCACCCTACATTGCCAAGTGGAATGTGGATCTTTCTCTTTAGGCCCCACCTTGCGATTTTTGAGGGTGTCTTAATGGCAAAGAGGAGAAGGAAAAGGGGGATATGAAAGCTGATGATAAAAGGGTTACAACTAAGTTGGGGGCTCTGTTCCCCTGCCCTAGGTTATTTGGCTAAGATTAGATGCTTTTTGTGATTCTTGGAGAGTCTGTGAATTTAAAAAGGCAAAGGTAGAGGGGATGAATGTGCATCTCTTGTGGAGAGACCAAAAGGAGGGCATCTTTTGTGGAGAGACCAAAAAGAGGGTCCCTACCACTCCCTCCTTGCATGGAGGGAAAATGCAGCACTCTGCTTAGAGGGGCTAGCTTGACTGACTTGGTCAAATCCTCTGTGTGTGTGTGTGTGTAAACACAAGAGAAAAGTAGGGCTGGGATGCCAAGGGGCAGCGGGTAGGGTAAGAAATGCAGTGGGTGGCGGGAATTATCTCTGCAGAGAGCCGGGTTCTGCGGCTGGCCACTCAGCTCCCAGATGGAAGGTCATTTCTAAAATGAGTCAATAGGTGAGCCAGAGCAGGCAAGCATCTGAAGGGTGATGAGTGGGGGGAGATGGAACCCTTTTTTAAACCTGGACTTTTGCGTGGAGATATCAGGCAGATACACAAGAGCACATCTCCACACTGGAACTTAGATCATTGACAAATCCAAGCTATGAGTTCTGAGGTGAAGCACCGACGTAATCACAAGGACAGCGTCATCCTCCCCACATTCTCTCCTTTTCTCCATCAACCATCTCCCTAGTCATGCATACTGCCTCACAAGATGAAAACTACCCCTAACATCATTCCAGGGCCATTTGCTTTTATCATCTCTTCCCTGGATGCACAAACACACATACAAACAGAAGTTCACACACACACGCTTACACCAACACCCACACAGGCTGTGGCATCGTCCCTCCTCCAGCCCTCCAGGACCCGCAGACACATACAGATTTTCACACTCTCTAGCGCTTCTCTCTGCATGTCACATGGGATTTCCCTTCCAAGTTCAGAAAAGCTGCGTTTCAGCTGCTGTCACCCAGCACTCCCAGCTTCCGGCTGGCATTTGGGCCCTACAACTTTCAGTTTCCCTTTTGCTCTGCCTGTGATTTGGGGCCTCATTTTCCGTTACATTTCCTTCTCTTCTGCAGCCTGCCTACTCCAAATCCCCTT
This sequence comes from Mirounga leonina, assembly GCF_011800145.1. Lineage (NCBI taxonomy): Eukaryota > Metazoa > Chordata > Mammalia > Carnivora > Phocidae > Mirounga > Mirounga leonina. The sequence continues at coordinate 34,762,956 of NW_023270854.1, read as the reverse complement.
CAAAGACATCTTTCCTGGGTCAGGTTGGAAACAGACCACCTTCGGATGACGTGTGAGCTGTGTAGTGTTTTCCCCAAAACCATCCGAGGGGAATGAGACCAGCTCTTTCCTCAGTGAAGGTTGTGGTGTCTTGGGTATCTTCTCAGGCTTCACTTAGAAGCCCCTCTCCCACCCTGGTCTATGAATTATAATAATGAGGATGATCATAGTAACAACAGTGAGAGTGATGGCCATGCTCAAGTCCCTGGAGTGTGGCGGTGTCACTGGGCAGCCAAAGTGCCCCCTGGAAACCAGCTCTTCGAAAGCACTCTGACAACTTTACAATATGCCTGCATTATGGGGCACATATCTATGGCATACATTTTTGTAATCGTGTTCCTTTGGGTTGTTTTTTTTTTTTTTTTCTTCAAGCTGCAACTTTACTTAAGAAAAGCCTTTCTTTTTGTTTTATTTTGTTTTGTGTTTGAGAAGCCACAAACATCCAGCCAACTGGAGTAGGTGGAGAGAGTGAAAGTATGCCAAGGGGGTTCTTTGAACCCAATCTAGAATTCCCATTAAAGCTGAGGGGGGAAAAGAGTGTTAACATCTCCCTGTTGAATTGCAGTGAAATCTAGGCCAGCCCTGGTTCCCATATGTGTGGGATGCGCTTAGTCATGCTTGCACATGGATGCATAGACGGCACATGTGCATATTAATTTATCTGTGTGTTGATTCCAAGGGAGTCTCTTTAAAAGATAAATGAAATTATGTACAAGCAGCAAATAACCACCGGTCTCTTCAATAAATCAATTATTTCCCAGTGATTTTTTTCTTTGCTCCTAAATAGAATACTTACAAACATCTGGGGTTTGGAGTTTTTCTACGGGGGCTGTGGCTTTGGTTTACATTAGTTTTGTAATGACCACCAGCACTTATTTTCTCTGGTGAAATTTGTAATTTTTTAAATGTTATTCTTACCTCATTTTTCATATCTCTTTCTCACAAGTCAAATCTTTCATTTTAAAAACTGTAGGTGTGTGCCCCACCATTCTACCAGTGTCTTTCCCTGGACAGATTGAAGTTTTATTTTTCAAAGTAAATTTTTTTTAAAGTTCATCTTTAATTGAGCTGATGCCCATGCTGATACTTCCAGCTTCACTGTCTCTTAGACTCATCTGAAATCAAATAGAGCCTCACTGGCTTTAATTCACCTATCTAAGGAAATAAAAACAAAACCAAGGAGCCCTCTCGGCTAAAGTCAAGCAGTGGAAACTCGATGTTCTGAGAATTGCTACATCTTAAATGAAAATATGAGACACGATTTTATAAAGATGGTCAAGAATCACCAAAACAACCATAACACTTGCCATTTCCCTTTCTCCCAGCTGCACCTCAAACCCAGGGGCTTCAGGCACTTCTTACTCAGGTACCATTGAAATGAGAGGTTGTGTATCTGGTGATGAGTCTATTTTCAAATGACATACTCTCCGGAGTTCAACCCACACAAGGTTCCATTACTCTGTGCCCACCCTCCCTCTGGATGTAGTGTGGAAGTATAAGGGGCAAAAGTCCCTGCAGCTGTGGCTCCTGGGTTGGGAGCACTCTGGGGCTGCCAGTAGACTTGATTTTCCTCCATGCAGTGAGGGAAGATTTCAGTGCAGAGTGGTTACCCAGGCACAGATCTGTTCTGACTGGTTAACAAGAGGGACTGTGATATGGGCTTGACTGTTTAGATTAAAATGCATCGCAAGCTCCGGGAACGAGCACACATCAGTAGAAAAGGCTGTTTAAACCTTTGGGGACAGCCCTATGTTTAGATTACATTAATTCATAAATATCATACTAAATACCACTTAAATTGGACTTAAATGACTTCAAAGATAATGCATTATAATATGGCTATCCAGAGAGCACTAGTCTTTATGTCTCCCAGTAACTCAGTCTTTGCTGCCTCCTATCCTGCTAGACAAGACCAAAGTTATGAATGGATTGCTGGCTTGTTCATGTGTGATCCACGGACTGTGTATATGTGTGTGTTAGCAGGCATGGGTATGCGTATGTATGTATTTTCAGTCACTGCTTCTGTTTGGTCTCCAGGAAATAAAAAGAAGAAAAGAGAAATAAATGTAAAGTGAGAGAAGGAAAGAATTAGACTGGTGGGTGACCTCTTCCTTTCCCCAAGGGAGAAAAATTCTATACGAAGGGGAAAAATTGGTCCTCAGCTCACTTCTGTTGCTACCTAGGGAGTTTGCCTCTCTCCTCTTTAATCAATAGTACAATATCTTTCTCTTTGGAACCTGGAAAAAACAATCTTTCTCAAAGTGCTTCTAATGGGGGGAGAAAAGAAGACTCTGAGTTAGCCCAGAGAGTTTGCATTAAACTGGGTTTTCCTCTTTAGGTGTTATTTCTTTGAATTGTAATTCTGGGCTTTTTTTCTGCCTTTCTCTCTCTGCCTAGCACCCAGATCTCCCCCAGCCCCTGCCCAAGTGCTTTCTGGTCTCCAGGGGGTGAATTTACCTTTACAATAATTACCCCAGTCCACAACTGCTATTTGCTGCCTCCCCAGCCCAACAGCCTTTCTCTGCAACGGTTGGGTTTGCTCCACAACACCCACCCACTCCCTCCTCCACAGACTCCCAATTTGACTGGAGTAATTGCCTTTTAAGGTTCACTCTACGCATGGCAGGTATTCCATTAACCCTTAGAACTCCTTCCTTCTTTAGTTACCTGAAATGGCAGGTGGCCAACAAATGGATACCCACCTGAAATCTCATGCATTTAATTTAATTTTTACTTATTTTTCTCTTCTTCTCTTTCCTTCTTCCTTTTTTTTCTTTCTTTCTTTCTTTCTTTCTTTCTTTCTTTCTTTCTTTCTTT